>NW_017732255.1:470529-523343 GCF_001890085.2 Hipposideros armiger | reverse complement strand
AGTTATTAGTGCACACAATTACGGAAGCTGGCCAGTCCAATATCTGTAGGGTAGACCAGCAGGCTGGAGACACAGGAAAGAGCTGGTTCTACAGTTCAAGCCAGAGGCCATCAAGCTACAGAACTCCTTGCTGGGGAGGTCTGTCTTTTGTTCTATTCAGGCTTGCAACTGATTGGAATAGTCCCATATTATATAGCGCAATCTACCAATTTTACTCAAAGTCTACCAATTTTAATGTAAAGCTTATCCAAAACACCCTCACAGAAAATATCCAGAATAATGTTTGAATAAATATCTGAGCACTGTGGCCCAGACAAGTTGACAAAAAAAAAAAAAAAAAGTTATCACAGTGCTTCTTTCTAACTACATTGTATTCCATTCTGCACTCAATCTGGACTTCTTTAAAAGTACATAGAAGAGGCCAATAACATAGGGGTGGTGACATACTCTATAAAGAGTTTACTTTACCAGGCTTTCCTCAGCCTGGCAAGCAATCATAGTAGTGTTTCTTTAGTTCATTTTGTGCCTGATTCCATATTTCACTTTGCTTTCATTTCTGACCTTCGTCCCCATGTCAGGGAAGGCAAGGCCCACCTCTGCTAGGGAGCTCCATCTAGGCCAAAAACCCCACCTTAGACTGCAGGTAACCCCAAGGGCTCTGAGTCTCGCTCTGAGTCTCGCCCTGAGATGTAGTGAACTTCCTTCAGTGGGTAGTGATGTGGGTGGGACATATCTGTGGGTGGTAGCAGTAAAGATCATCTTTTACTTATGCCCTTCTAGGTAATAGCATTTCATTTTATTCCCTTACAGAGGTTTTCTTTGTATTGATCAAGATGGTGTTAATGTTTCCATCAGCCTGACAACACTTTAGATGGGTAAAGTTTTCCAGATTCTAGGCCCCAAACCTCCCTTGTCTTACAGCATTTACTTCAGAAAACTTGTAATTAACTGTAAGTTCTTTCTCTGCCATTTTGAAATGTAAGTAAACCTTCTCACAGCCTCTTGCCACTTTTACAACACAAGAAATGTCTTTCTCAAGGACCTGGGAGCCATCCTTTGGAAATGTAATCATTAAGCCTATTTCCCAGGCTCTATGGATATGGAGCCTAACTTCCATGGGTCTGGATTATCAAACTCACATGGATTAATCAGAGAAAACCTTTGCAAATTCAACAGTAACTCAATAATAATAATGATGTGCTGGTCACACCACATTGACTGGCCTCCCCACTAACATCCTCCGGTACTTTTCTACTAGCTCACCTTAAAAACCGTCTTCTTTTTGTTTCACTGAAGTTGAGTTCAGCCTCTGTCCCCTATTACAATAGCCTAGATAAAGTCTTCTTTGTCTGTTTAACTTTGTCTGGTACTTTTTTTTTTTTTTTGGAGAGTATTTTTAAAGTAACCCTCAACTTCCTATACTCTAAGGATAAGTAATAGTGATAATTTTCAGTACCATAATGTATCAGAAATGACAGAATAAGCACCTTTCTGTGGTAGGTCGGTTATATTGAGATCTAAGTTTTCAAGGAGAAACTGGATAGTTATTGTCTTTGAGGATTGTATGCTGGAAACGGAAATTTTCCCCATACTTTCAATAGCTGATGGTTTTAAACTATCTTTCCTCTAAATATTATCAAGAAAACTCTAAGTTTCAAAATAACGTCAGTGATTCTCAAATACAAGTAATAGTAAGGATAGAGAAAACCAAGCTAATAGTCGTAAAAACTAAAAATGTTTAGAAAGGATATGAAAAGCTATTTAAGCTACCTTCTCCAAACTTGAAAAGGCAACCATGAATTAAAAAAGTAAAAATACGTACAACTTTTACTCATAACTTCTTGCATTGCTACTCAATAAATTTTTATTTTGACCTATCATCTGCCACTACTCTTTTCCTCAAAACCTGAGGTTTTAATAGTGTAAGATAAAGATCAAGAAACAATGGGTATTTACCAACCTGATCCTACTTTGCCATTTTTATCTGCTTTTCCTTCCCAGGTTCCCCTTGGTTTAAAAGCTCTAGTTTTGTACCTGACAATGACATTGAAAATGATATAATTTATTATAAACTCATATTTTCAAAGTTATGTGTAATAATGAAAAAATAGCAACTTTTAAAAATGTAAAGTAAATTTCTTGTTATAGTAATTCATTTATTTTTAATTTTAAGCCTAGCTTACTATGGATTTAATTTGGAGTGTTCCAAAATTGAAAGCAATTTGTCTGAATAAATGTAAGAAGCACAGTCCATAAGTAAAAATTAAACTATCTCCTTTGTTTGGAACTGGATGTCTTCCAAATCCAGCTTAGTAAAAATTGGTTTATTCCTTGTGTAAATTAGAAAGAAAATAAAAGGTATCCAACCAGTTTTAGGAACATACTCACACCAAGGGCATACTGGTTATTTAAGATTAAAAACCATTTAACAGTACAACAATTAGATTTCCTATATCAGAAACTCCTTTTCAAACACTGGATACCATTTTTCTCTTGAACATCACTTTCATAGCATCCAGGCTTGGTGCTATGCAAGTATTTGCTTTGCACAGTTGCCAGAATTCTCAGGGCGTTTCATCAGATTTTTAATTAATTTTTAAAAACAAATTTGCTTTTTCTTAAATTGCTTCTCTACTCAAGAGAGTTTCGGTGGTTTATCTTGAGAAGTCTTAAAAGTGTATTATTTAATATTCATTTTAGTGTTAGAATTTCTTCTGCTTTTGGCTAAACTGGCCATTAACACCATTAGTATTTGAATATGATGCATAAAACACCATAGTAATCTGGAAAAAGTCTATGAGTATTTAATGTTTAATGTGTGTGTTATTGATATTATGAAAACACTTGCTAACTGCAAAGCTTTAGACGTTACAACTATTTGTCAGAGAAGTCACACTTGGCATTGGAGCTTGCTCCTCCTCCCTACATATTAGCCCCAGAGGTGATATTACTCTCTTCCCTTCTCTGGGCTGAGGATTTATGTACATTATTTTCCTTTCATGGAAATGTAATCTGTTCTGTAAATCACCACAAGGCCTTCAGAATTAACAAATCTGAGGAACAAAGTTTTGCTGAAGATTGACAGTCCTTTATTTGGGTACTATGTGTCAGCTATAGCTCACTTTTCATTGTTCTAACTGGGAGAGTTTATTGGACTTGCATTCTGTCTTCATAGAATAGAATGAGTTAATTGACCTGTGCTATAATTTTGTTCAATGAACTATGTCAGGAGAGAGTGTCTGTTCTCACTCAGTGTGTGGAGGGCTGCTTTTGAAGAAACTTTGAAACTGAGAAAAATCTAAAAGGTATTTTCAAAACAGACACAAATTGTCTTTAGAGTCCTACAATTTGAAAGGATTTTTTTAAATTAGTAAATGGATTCTAATTTATTATAACTTCAACTGAAAACCAAAATCAATTCCCCAAATATTCATGTGGCATTTGGTCTACTGCTTATTATGAGGAAAGAGAAAGGATTAAGACATGGGGCTGCACAGAGAAAATTACATTCTAGATATCCAGAGAAGCTATGTTCATAGTTCAGAGCAATATCTGAAACATGCTACAGCAGAGACAAACTATATGAACACAGCTTAGAGACAGCTGTGGTCATTTTTGGTAGGTAGGGCTTGGGCAGTGATGGAAAACTTCAAGAAGTAGGTAGACTTTGCTTTAGAAGTAGTTAGTAGAGAGATAGGATGCATTTTCAGGACCACAGCGGCTCCTACTGAAAGTAGGAATTTCCTCAGGCACATCTTCATTGAATTATTCCAAATCTACTTTGTTCTTTTATTTATGAACTGTTGGACATATCTGACTTCAGGGGCTTTTTGGCCAGACTTGGAGTTCTTTCTGAGAGCATTAATTTTAGACCAAAAATGTAAGATGTTTTTGTACTGCAGAGCATAACAAATAACACCAACTCCACAGCCACTGTGTGTGTGTGTGTGTGTGTGTGTGTGTGTGTGTGTGTGTGTGTGTGTGTGTGTGTGTGTGAAGGGTCACTGAGAGGATGAGGGGTGGGGGATTAGAGGACAATGGAAAGGTGACATGTTTTGGAGGTAGAAATCTGAGATATTTACCAGCTTAAGCAGCAGCTTTCCACTCTAATGTAGATTCAGCAATAAGGCAACAGCTAAGGCTTTTTGAGTCTAAGAAAAGCAAGATTAGCCATTCTTCTGTTTTACAATGCTATATAGCTTTAGAATAGGAAGTAGGGAAATGCCAAGGTAAAAAATGAGCTGGAAAAAAAAAATACAGCATAAATGCTTGAGGATACAAAGGAGAGGCAGTTGGATCCTAGAGGGTTCAGTGATTATTTTTTTAAATTATTTTGAAATAATTTTAGATTTACAGTAAGTGTGAAAAACTGAACAGAGCATTTATGTATACCCTTCACTCAGCTTGTCCAAATGTTAACAACCTACATAACCACAGTACAAATTTACATTCAGAAAATTAACATTGATATAATAGTATTGATTAAACTATACACCTTACCAGCATTTTACTAGTTTTATCCTGTAAAACTATTTTTATTTATTATTTATTTTTATATATAAGCCATTTTTCTATTCTGGGAGCCAACCCAAAATTCTGCATTGCATTTAGCTGTTGCATCCCTTTAGTTTCCTCCAGTCTATGATGATGCTTCTGTCTTTCTTTGTTTTTCATGACTTTAACATTTCTATGAGTACTGGTTAGTTATTTTGTAGAATAATTGGGGATTATTTTTCAATTTGGCATTGTCTGATATTTTCTCCTGGTTAGATTGATGGATTTTTGGCAGGAACACCACAGAAGTAATGTTATATCTTTCTCAGTAAATAATATTGGGGAGTATATCATGTTGATGTGTCTTATCAATGATGAAGAGATAAGTGTTGGTGAGGATGTGAGAAGAGAGAACCCTTGTACACTGTTGGTGGCAATGTAAATTGGTGTAACCATTATGAAAAACAGTATGAGGTTTCTCAAAAAATTAAAAATAGAACTACCATGTGATCCAGCAATCCCACTCCTGGATTTATGTCCAAAAAAATTAAAATCAGGATTTCAAAGACATATTTGCACTTTCTTCTTATGATTTTTTATTTTTTTAGCTGAGCCATCCTGCTACCTGTTGGCAGCCCAGCGGCAGCTCAGCTGCAGCTCAGTTCAGGCAGGGAATCCTGTTGTTCAGAGCTCTTAACCAACTGAGCCACTCGGCCAGCCCCGACATACCTGCACTTTCATGTTCACTGCAGCATTATTCTCAATAACCAAGATATGGAAACAAACTAAATGTCTATCAATTGATGAGTGGATAAAGAAAATGTATGGTATACACATACAATAGAATATTATTAAGCTCTAGAAAAAGAATAAAACCCTGCCATTTGGGACCACATGGATGGACCTGGAGGACATTATAGTGAGTGAAATAAACCAGACACAGAAGAACAAACACTACATGATTGTCAGCAATGGAATTGACTGTCATTTTAAATTTAGCATTTCTTTCTGGTGTGCAATGGTATCACACTATGGTTTAATTTGCATTTTCCTGATAACTAAAGATATTATGCATCTTTATGTGCTCCTTGCCTACTCGTATATTCTCTTTTGAATGGCCTATGTAATTATTTGCCCATTTTTGCTGTTAATTGTTATGTTTTTTATTGTTAAGTTGTAGGAGTACTTTATGTATTCTTTATTCAAGTTCTTTGTCAGATATATTTTTTTCTAAATGTTTTCTCCCACTCAGTGATTTACACATTTATGTTCTTTTTTTTCTTTAGATTGTGTAAAAGCTCTGACTTATTCATAATTGCATAACAGAACTCTACTTGAGTTCTCTGAAACAAAAGAATGTGGGGTTTGAGGCTTTATTGTAAGAATATAACAATAAATTATGAACTAAAAATGGGAGGGATTATCAGGTCTTGGGAAAGGAATAGAACAATAGACTTTATACAAAATGGCAAGCCTTCTCTCTGTTTTTGTCATCACATTGCCATTACTAATTCTCTTGTTCTGTATCCCTCTTCCACTTTTAATTAACATTGTGATTACCTTGTGCAAACCCACATATTCTAGGATAACATTTTTATCTTAAGGTTAGCTGACTATACCCTTAATCCTATCTGCAAACTTAATTTCCTTTTGCCATGTAACCTGATATATTCACAGGTTCCAGGGATTAAGATATGGGTATCTTTGGGGAAGCCATTCTGTATATCAAAATGAATTTCCCTTCTCTAAGATGAGTGCTAATAATTAAATGCCTCAAAGTAGGTAGTTGATGGTAGTACTAATATCTGTATTCAGTTTTAATGGATTTTGATGCTACTTTTAAATTAGGAGGAGGAATTCTAATATATATAATGATAAAATCAAATAGATTCTGGAAAAATTTCGGTTACTCTTTAGAAAACTTGAAATGTTATTCCTTGATTAATTACAAGAGACCATTGAGAAGGAGGACCCATTGCAATTACAATGTTTTGAGACATCCTTTACAAGTGGATATGAGCTTTCATTCTTCTTCTATTTAATGTTGCCATTGACTGAGTTGGAAGACTAATAGATTTGCATGATCCATACTTCTTCAATTTGTGACAAATAAGCAGAGTACTGAAGGAATATTAGAATTCAGGCAGAAAAGAAGGATTAGGGTGATGCTATTTCAAGCAGAGAAAACTCAACACACTCAAGGACATGTGAGTGGTTCAATTAGAAGATATAAACTAGGCATCCATAGGCAAAGGTAGAAATACATATAGGGTCCAGATAGGGGTCATACAAAGTCATTTTGATTTCATCCTAAAGTCAATGTAAGTCATTGAAGAATTTTAAACTGAGGAATTATTTGACTAGGATTTGTATTTTAGATTGATTTATAAACTCCCTAATATTGCTTTCTCTCTCTCTCTTGCGCGCGTGCTTTTTTTTTTTTTTTCACCCACATTTGTGGTTGAGATGTTAAGATGTGGTTAAATACAGGACATCTATTTAAAGATAAAGCCAATAGAATCAGTGTATAATATGTGGTATGGGAGAAAAAGAAAAGTCAGTAATGATTCCACAGGTTTGGATTTAAACAGTTTGAACGATGAAGTTGTGTAATAGATTGTGTAATAGATCCTGCTTGAATTTTCAGTCAACAAAAATTCATTTCTTTTTTAAAAATTATGTTGCAGTATCTGATCTTTGCTTTTATGCATGCTTCGTGAGAACCCCTAAAATAAATCACAGATTCTGTTATATTGGCCCCACCCCCAGGCCTTTGACCTAGCCCAAAATGCTTAGTAAATGTGTTACTTCATTTCTAGTCTATGGAAATTTTTTTTCTCTTTTTTAATTATGGCAATTTTTGTTTGGCAATACTTATTCTTTCATTTATATGTGTTCAAATGACATTGTGGAAGGTTTGAGTGGTAGTGAAATTTGTAAAATTGATCAGGAAGTCTTTTTGCTACAATTTTGGAGAGCTCTTATTTCTATATTTAAGTTGTACCTGTTTTCTCCATTGTTTTCAGGTTGCTAACTGTAACTTCCTTCTGTTGTCCAGGCAGCTAACTCAAGAGCTCCCTAATTCTGATTAATTTTAATTCATTCATAGTCAAAGGCTAGGTGGGCTTTATAAAATTATAACTATAACAGTAATATATATTTTTATATATATATATATATATATATATATATATATTGAATTAAATACCAAGTGCTTCCTTAGTGAATAGTCAAATCAAATGTTTTGTTAAATCAAGTCAAATCAAAAGATAAACAAATATCTTTCTCTATTCTTATGGGACTTTCTTGATTATTACCAAGTTCTCATTGATGCTCCAAGTTGCTGAGTATGCAGGGTAAGTGACCTTCAGGTAAATGACTTTTTACTGCTTTATTTTCTTTTCACAGAACACTTGAGACATGATTAAGCCATGAATAAAAAGGTCAGTGCATTTTTCTACTGTAGACAAAAAAAATGCTCCATCTTTTCTAAAATGAAAAGATGCACAAAGTTTTTACACTAGTTATATAAAATGATGATTGTTTTCAAGTCATGTATATACATATTTACATTTTTAGATTAATACCAAAAAAAAACAAACCCAAAAAAACAAACAAAAAAAATTTGGGCATTAAATTGCAGCCAAGCTCATCTAAAACGCAAGATGGCTGAAATTCTCCTGAGCTAACTCAAATATTGGCTGAGATGATAACGTGTCCTCATTTGTTCAGTACAAATCCAATCATAATGTGGCAATTTTGCCATTAAAAAGCTATTTGCAAAGGTATTCAATGACTATGGACTATTTAAGGACCAGCTCAAGCACTTCATTTTAGTCATCTTTTTGCTGAATCGATCTCAAATTGTGCAAGGACCTTGAAACCTGGTGATGAATGCTTAAGTGAGGGCTGGTAAGTATGTTCTTAAAGTGAGGCAGTGTTACCTTTTAGTGACATACATTTAAATCAGCAGAGGAACAGAAATAAAGAATAACTATCTTCTAAGTTTTTTGCAATTTAGCTATTATTGCTTCACTCTATGTTAAGTTACTTAGAGTGCTTTTACAATTAAAATTCATATGATATAAGTTGGACTTTGGAAGTGAATGGTTTACCTGGTTAAAATAAAACATAGACTGTATTGTTTAACAGAGAAGCTACCTAGAAGGGGAAACTGGTTGGGAAAAGGAAGCTCTTCAGTTGATCCCTGTCACTCATTTTCTCCTTGGTTGGTCTTTTAGTTTCCTAGGGCTGTAAAAATAAATTACTACCAACTTGGTGGCTTTAAAGCCAACAGAAATCTATTTTCTCATAATTCAGGAAGCCAGGAATCATCAGGGTTGGTTCTCTGTGACATAATTCCATTCCTTCAAAAATGTTGCAATTTTGCCGTTAAAAAGCTGCTTTGTAGGCTCTGAGACAGAAACTTTCTCATGCCTCTCTCCTAGCTTCTGGTGGTTCCACAAAATCCCTGGCATTCCTTGGTTTGTAAATGCATCACTCTAATCTGTGCCATCTTCATATCACTTTCTTTTCTGTGTATCTGTGTAACCCTCCTGCCTCTGTGATTTCTTATCTTGATCTTTACCATAATTACACATTCTGAGGTTCCAAGCGGACATGGATTTTGGGGGTGACACTGTAAAACGCACAATACTTGAGATTCTCTTTCACTGCTGTTACCAAAATCAGACACATATTGTGTGTGTGTGTGTGTGTGTGTGTGTGTGTGTGTGTGTGTGTGTATGAATCTAGCCACACTTTTAGCATAATTCTGCCTCCCTGCCATAATTCATTGGCTTATTCTGAGAAACTACGTAGCCTCTGCCAATTAACATCCCTCCTGTGGGAACTTAAAATTGAATTAAGAAACCCCAACTTGACTGTAAATGGAGACGTTGAAGTGAAAACTATAATTGATCACTTTCTGCCAAGTGACCTAAAATAATGAAAAGTTGGTGCACAGAGAAAGGTCCTGAATAGACATTTCTCCAAAGAGGACCTACGAAAAGATGCTCAACATCACTAATCATCAGAGAAATGCAAGTGAAACCATAAAAATGAGATACGCTTTACTCCTGTCAGAATGGACATCATCTATAAATCAACAAACAACAAATTTTAGCGAAGATGTGGAGAAAAGAGAACCATCATGCACTGTTGGTGGGATTGCAAATTGGAGCAGCCACTATAGAAAACAGTATGGAGGTTCCTCAAAAATTAAAATAGAACTACCTTATGACCCAACAATTCCACTCCTGAGTATTTATTCAAGAAACCCAAAAGACTAATTCAAAAAAATATATGCACCCCTATGTTCACTGTAGCACTATTCACAATAGCCAAGATATGGAAACAACTGAAATGCCCATCAATAGATGCTTAGATAAAGAAATGTTGGTACATTTATACAATAGAGTATTACTCTGCCATGAAAAAGAATGGAATCTTACCATTTGCAACAACATAGATGGACCTAGACAATATTATGCTAAGTGAAATAAGTCAGGCTCAGAAAGAAAAATACCATATGATTTCATTTATATGTGGAATCTAAAGAATACAATGAACAAACAAAACAGAAATAGACTCAGATACAGAGAAATAACTGATGGTTGCTAGATGGGAGGGGAGCTGGGAAGTAAAAAAGGTTAAGGGATTAGGAAGTACAAATTGGTAGTCACAAAATAGTCACGGGGATGTAAAATACAGTATGGGGAAATAATGTTGTAAAGACTATGTAGGGTATCAGATGTGTACTGGACTATTTGGGGGGATCACTTCATAGATCATATCAATGTCTAACCACTGTGCTACACACCCGAAACTAATATAAAATAATATTGAATGTCATACACACACACACACACACACACACACACACCGGGGATGCCAAAAAAATGTATACAAGTGGACACTTTGGTCAGCGTTGCTCAAGCAGTAGTAGTTTACCATAATTAGAAGTGTCTGGACCCTGATAGTAACCACTCTGAGCACCTCGTGTAACTGCAGAAGTCAAACGTGACTTGTATTCATGTTTTATTATTGGTATATATTGAGTATTACAATTTTAATAGCTTTTTTACTTTCTTAAAGTGCATATACATTTTTTTGGCACCGTCTGTATATATATAGTCATGGAATGTAAAATACAGCACAGAGAATATAGTCAATGTTATTGTAATAGCTGTATAGTGTCAGATAGGTAGACTTATTGGGGTTATCAGTTTATAAGGGGTATAAATGTCTAATCATTATGTTGCTTTTTTAAACCTGAAACTCATTTTAAAAAAGTGGTTTTAATGTCTAAAATGTACTTACTGTTCATATTTTAAGCACATATATTTTAATTGAAGTGCATCACCATTTTATAACACAAAGTCTTCACCAAGTATTCACACCTTTATAAAGAGCACCCAAATGATGAAATAGAACATTACCAACAGTCCCAAAAGTCCTCTTGAGCCCTCTCTTAGTTTCTGCATCCCAAAAGGTGATCACTTTCCTGACTTAAACCATAGATTAGTTGCAAAGTTTTGCACTTTATATAATTGGAATCATACATAATATACTATTTTGTGCAATTGCTTTCACTCAACATTGTCTATAAGATTAATCCATGTCATTGTTTATAATCTTCATTACTTTTAATTTGATAGTTCACTTTTATCTCTTTTAGCAACTTAAATATATTTATTTTTAAATTTCTGTCAAGCTGCTCCATAAGATTCATTTTATCAGGAGTGAGTACATAATTCTGTTATTATTTGGTTAACTTGCCTAGCATTAGATTTCTTCATATGTTTGGGAATTTTGTGTTTCAGGGTTATTTTGAGGGAGAAATTTTCTAAGTTTTTTCCTCTTTCCTTTTCTAAGAGTGGGATGGTTGTAGGGGACGCTTAACCTCCCCAGATCTTCAGGTCTCCAATCTAAACCCAAGTATCCTTATAATGTTTTAGCACTCCTATTCAGATGTAAGATTGATGGTTTTGATCTTACAAAAATTGCTTCAAACTTTGAATACGCTTATGTGGTTTCTAAAATTTGTATTTTTGTTGTTAAATGCTTTGAGTCTAAGTTAATGGCAAGGTTTTCCAGGCATGGAGTATTTAGTGAAACAAAATATAAACCCAAAATAAAATTTTTTATCAATTAAAATTAAAGCATAAATGACTTTGTGTTCCCTTTTAATTCCTTGATCCTATCTTGGTATAGGGGATGAAGTTATACCAAGTAAATAATATCTCATGCTTTGGGTCATCCATGTCATTTTAGTGGGCAGGAAATAATTATCAAAAGGGCTTAAAAATACACTTAGGACAGAATACATTCCTGCAGAATTGATTTTTAGCATTATAGAGCCAAGAGTTTAAATACCAAGTACTAAGTTCAACAGCTCTTTGACATGTTAAACCCCATCAGTTTTCCCCATCTCCATGACTACAAATAATCATAACGCCAGGGAAGCTCCCTTTCTCAATCAAAAAATATACAAGGCTCTGAAGTGATATGTTCTAACTCAGGCAAGAGGAATTGATTCTCTTATCATTCAAGAGTCAGAATCAAAACACTGAGGCAATGTGCTAGCCAGCTAGCGAGACTTCCTGATCAGTGGGTCATTCTGAAGTTGAGTTCTAGAAGTTTAATATAAAGAGTGTGGTTATTTGCTAGGGAGGAGTGAAAGTCAGGATGGGCCTTGAATTATTAGGGTTCATTTGTTTGGCTCAGTTGTTTTGAAATAAATGCTCACTCACATTTTTCATGTCCATATTAGCAATATTTTCATTATTATAGGATTTGTAAAGGATGACAATCACAGTACGATTTCCCTATGGGTCAAGGGGTTTTTGTTATTATTTATATTATACTGCTAATAAAGAAGCTTCTTTTGCACTCAAACTTCTTACAAGAAACCAAATGAGCTACTTGCATGTTTATGTTGAAAAAGATAATTTTGTGGTCTGGCAACCAACCTCAGACACATAAGGTTTACTGGTCCATTTTCAACCTGAGCCCTATACCTAAAATGATGCTTGCCACCGGCCATTTTGAAAGATAAATACAATTATACAGTGATGACAGCTGTGGAAATTAGAAAGTTTCTAAGGGGAAATTTATGTAGGCTTTTAATATGGTTTTTTAACGTGTGATAATATGACATCAAAAATTCTAATGGAAGGGCTGACCGAGTGGCTCAGTTGGTTAAGAGCTCGCTCAAGAGTGCGAGCTCAGAGCAACAGGGCCACCGGTCCGATTCCCAGCCTGAGCTGAGCTGCCACTGAACTGCCAACAGGTGGCAGGATGGCTTAGCTTAAAAAAAGAAAAAAATTATAATGGGCTCAAACATAAGAAAAGTATAACAGAAGGAAAGAGTAAGTCAACAAACATCTTCATGTAGTCAGATATATATGTAAAGCTACCATGAATTCAATTCAGATACAAATCCAAAATCAAAATTTCTTTCATTTCATATATGTTCCTCTCCTATGTTTTCCATCTCTAATAGCATGATCATGTATCATTCACCAAGTGAAACATCAGCGTATTATTAGATGGTTCCCTTTCCTTTACCTCCTCCATAAACCAACTCCTGCTTATTCTAATTTTGAACCAGCTCTCATATTAATTTCTTCCCCCTCCATTCTCATTGCTGAGCTCTCAGATCAGAACCAAATTAAGGCAAGAGTCTCAGCCCCCTAACTTGTCTCCCTGCTCCAGTCTCTCTTTTATCCCATCCATCACAGTTATCAGAAGTGTTTCTAAAACCCACGTTTGATTGTGTGAGCACTCAATGGCTTCTCAATGCCTACAGGATGTACATTCTTCTCAGCACATACACGATCTTTCACAATCAGACACCAACTTCCTCTTTCAGTCATATTCCTCAGCAGCCCTGTTATGCCACACTAACTTATTCTATAATTTCTTAAATTTGCCAAATCGTTCATATACGTTGAACTGTCTTTCCTTTTCTTGCATAGATACTCTATACAGCATCTCACAGATTAGCTCCTGTCCATTAACCTCTTAGTATCCACCATTTTTTTTAAAAAACCTCTATTATAACACTAATTATGCTTTTTAGTTGTATGTTTACTTATCTCTTGCTCTGCCATTAGGCTATGAGTCGCTTAAGAACAGTGTTTTTCAAATTTTTATCCTATTTTTTTCCCCACCACTCTCCATATATTAGCACAGTCTCTTGTAAATTATAGATGTTAATATGTATTTAAATGAAAAAAATAATGGCTAAACTTAGATACGTAGAAAGAAAAACAAAGCAAAGATGGAAAAAAGTGTTCATGTAAATAGAATTTAAATATTGAGGGGGATGATAGTTCAGTTGATTGTTAAATAGTTAAGGGAAAACAATTTTTAGGATATTTGTGATCACTTTTAATGTAAACATATATTATTCTGTATTTAAGAAACCCATGGTAAATTAGTGCCACTCAATTGGGCAATGGTGCAAAGAAGATATTAAAAGGTAATTATTATCAACCTTCCACCTTTTAAGCTTGCTATGTCTCTAAAGATTCATGGATAAAATTGTCCAATAAATTAAGGCATTAATGTTCTGTGTATTTAAGTAAAGGTGCTCAATTATACTTAGTTTTCCCCTTTGCATTAGAAAAGACCTTGAGATGAACAAGCACAGTTAGGAAATGATGAGTTTCAATTTCTTACTAAAAAGATAAGCATATCTTGCTTGATTCCTACCCTCTGTTTTAGTTCTGCAGTAGGACATAAAGGTCTGCATGATATTCATCTTTATTGATACTTTTTAAAATGCACTAAGTACTTGGGTAATATTTCTAAAGATTTCAGATCTATAGATCTCTTAATTTTATTCATCTCATGTGATTGTTAACCAAATAAATAAAAATTAATGAGCAGCTTTGTAATTTCATGTTTATGAACAGGATTCTAATTTTCAAAATTAAATTGCTAGCCATTTGTTGTTTTTGCTACTTGAGATTTCTTGGGGTTTTTTGCCTAATTAGTGTCAAGAAATAGAGGGGTGGTAAGGCAAATCTACACATGAATGTTTAGTATTTTAGCTCTTTTATTACAATACCAATTTATCTTTGATGTATTTGGGCTTGAATTTTATTGGTATGTAATATCTCTAGCTATATGGTTGTTCCCATGTTATTTGCAAGGTCCATGTTTGTCTTATCAGATAGGATGTATATTCTTCTACAGTTAATTTTTTTCTACTTCTTCAAATGAATATCATATGGCTGGCTGCAGTAATATGTGTATATGTGTATGTGTCCGTGCACACTTTTATGTGTGCTTCATGTAAACTTTAATTATCTATTGATTCTCAAATCTTAATTAATTAGCTGTTAGCATTTTAACTGGAAAAAACAAACCTGGATAGAAAGCAGTTCAACTGAATGTTTACTTGACTTTCTCCAAACTAAAGTATCTTCACTTAGGAAACTTGGTCATTGAAAGGTACCATGAAATGGGATGAGACATACGTTCAGCCAGTCTCTGTCCAGAAAAGTGGATAAAATGATTATCACAACAAGCATATCATTTATTTTATTCCTAGTTTCTGTGTTGTTGGAGAAGTTGGTCAAAGAGAAACACGACGTGCATGGAAGGCAAATCCCTCCCTCTCAAGTCCCTCTCACCTATGCCATGGAGGAGAGGTCCTGGTGCCTTCAGAAGTGGGCTCCTCCCATTACATGCATAGGTTAGCTGATGAATGCAATAAGGACCAAACGATTGGCTTCTCCCATTACAAACAGAGTAGAGAGATATGCAGCTTTTAGAGAACATAATTGAGTAAACTAAAAATAACATCAGTTTTTTATATTTAACTCATTTTGTCTTGGTGGATTACCTCTTAATTAAATCAAAGCAGGTGATAATGAAATGTAGAGGTATCCTTGAGATAGAACAGATTCACTAAGGGAAAGATTCACTTGAGAAATTCACTGAAAGCCAAATATCCCTATTATGATTACATTTTCTGAATTTAAAGATAATTTTATAATTAAAGCGATGAATGAGACTTAAATAATTTCAAAAGTATTGTTTTTTGATTCATCCTTATAAATTTCTAAAAGCAAAGCAATAGACATCAGTAAACCTTTCGTAACTCTGTAGAGATTTGCTATTTCCTAACCTATGTACTTTTCTTCATACTTATTTTACATTTCCCTAACTCTTATTTCTTTTTTATGTTCCCACAGTTACTTGATCTTTTTGAAACAATTTTGCCTTTAATTAAAAACAGTAATAAAAATTTTGACTCTGTTTTTTTTTGTTGTTGTTCTTTTTTTGACTGATGATAGCTTTTAAACATTATCCCTCCTTATCCTCCTCTGATCCACATATGAGCAAGCAGATAAGAAAGTCAGGGTACTCTCCTCTTCGGTACTGGCAACAAGTTCAAACAGCTTATGGGAGCCTTCAGACATGCCTCATCACCCAACCACCATAAAAACCCAAGCCATTTTCAGATCAGCTTGGGAAATCTGCACTGCTCTCCCCACAAAACCTGACTGGTGAGTAATAAACATTTTTCATACACTTGTTTGGATGGTATCATCAATCTCAACATCTGAACCAAAGTTTGGACATTTGGGGTTCATTCTGCCTCTTTAAGGTGGCCAGAAAACAATCAATCCATCAGTTACTATCTGATCTCTGTGTGTTCAATGCTAGGTATGTAATAAATTATTTCTAAATGGTAAAAGATTATTTTTTACTTATTCTGGAGCATATCATTTTAGTCTAGTGTGTAAATATATTTTTAAGGAAAAGAAGGACTTTATTAATTCATAAATCAAAATTGCAGAAGTAGAAATAGCTTTGAAAATATCTAGATCCATGACTCTTAATGATGTCATTGGGATTTGATTTTTTTTTTGCTTTTGTTTTGCATCTCAAGGCTCTGTTTCACTCAAACATTATTAGTCTTACTCTTTGCTGCTGCAGATAGCTTTTTTTTTTTTTAGTTTAAGTTCAGGTGTATAAAGCAATGTAATAGTTTGACATTTACACCCCTCACACAGTGATAACTCCCCCCCCCCAATCTACTAGCCCTCTGACATGGTATATAGCTGTGACAATACCATTTATTATATTCTTTATGCTGTATTCCACATCCCATGACTATATATATATACTTGACAATATATATTTACGGTTGACATTCAATATTATTCAACTTCAGCTTCAGGTGTACAGCACAGTGGTCAGGCATCCACACAGTCTATGAAGTGATCTCCATGATAAGTTTATTATGTTGTTTTTTAAAATAGTCATGCATTTAGTCCATAATTTTGAAAGTAGCTTTCAAAAAATGACAAGGTGAAGTAATGAACATATATGAACCCTTACAAAAATATATTTAAGTTTATTTTAGCCCTTTGTTCTAGATATTCTGTATTATAAATGGAGACTCTAAGTCCTATGATTTCATCACACAACAAATATAATGCTCTTTTAGGAATTTGGAAACCCTAGCATTTAACAAAGTTACAAAGATCAAATTTCTCTGACCTATGTTCAATGATACAAAAATCTAGAAATAATTTGGATGAAAATAAGTTTTGATACCTATCCAAAAATGTCTTGCTTGTGGATCAAGAATGTAAAACAACAAAAAAAGAAAACAGATAAAAAAAAAACAAAAAGAATGTAAAACAATTATAAAATCTACTTTTCAGCAACCAAACCACTGTTATTTTATTTAGATTGTATTTACCATAGGTTATTTTTATGCAGTGCATTTATCTTAGCTCCTCCTTTAAATTTGAACATTTCAAGATATTCCTTAATATTGACACTACACAGGCATATATTTTTATTCACCCTTTCTTTAAGCTTCTTAATTATAGCATATTCACTGTAATAAAGAGGTATCTGACTTTAGGCTTTTAGAAAAACTATGACATACAAAAGACATATTCACTTTATTGTAATCACCTATCACTGCCATATGTGACTTCTGGGTCAATTTGGCAGATCATGATTCATTTTTCCACATGCAAATTATTTTTATCGTTTTATACAGAATACAGATGCAGATTTCTTTTCAAGGTGATGACTAGATATCATAAAACGTGTCAGCAAAAGTGAGATTATTCCAGATTTCTTTTCTGGAGGGAACTCTTCATAGTTTTTTCCTAATTACCTGTCTCCTTGTCTAGTTTTTTATATCATCAAATATCCCACTATTTAGCTTTTAAATAAAGCCTCCTCTGCTGCTGAGTCAGCTCTGCCTACTTCAAAACTAGATCAAGGTCAGTTTGCCATATTTTATTTTGGGATCACAGTAGGGCCTTTAAACTGATTTTTAACCTTATTGTGAAATAGTCAGGGCTTGCTTTGAGAATCTAGGTAAAGACATTTTCACAGAATGATTCTGGAAATAGTGTTGCTGTGTGATGTTAATATTCTAGAATATGAATTAGACTTCAGAGGACTCTCTTGCCTGTTTGGAAATTCGAATTGCATTTTTCTTTCACAAAGATAGATAACCACCCCAGCATCATAAACCATTTGGGAGACAATTACATTATTCAGCCAGAAGTACCAATCTTTTTACATTTTTCATACATTTTGCATCTCGTTATGATATAGACAGATTTTTTTAGCTGTAATTTGAGACAAACATTATGTTTCTATCCATGATACGTCAGGATTTCTAAAAAATAGCACTTTGAAGCAGACCGATTATCGTTTATTTTAATAAATGTACATAGATTAGAGGCAGCCAGAGTTGAGAGCTATACACTTGGTGGATATAATGGCTGGATTTAACTTTTGCCAATACAGATTATATTTCACAAAGAAGACTACACATTTTAATAAACTGAATTTTGAAACTCACTCTTAAATTTTCTGTGAATAAAATTGAATTACTATTTTAGCACCCAGACAGGCAAATGCTGAGGGTGGTTTCTCATGTTCAAACATGACTGTAGGCTGAATAAGGGTATAAGTTAACCGTTTTTGGTTCTTTTGAGAGAATGAAGGCAGATCAGTGAGAGTGGATAACAGACAAAATGGTCAAAAGCCTAACCTATATATATCTTTATTAGGAGGCAAGAAGTACCCAACAAAGAGTATTGTGGTTTTTCAATCAAATCAGAGCAGTAGACAAGGTCCTTTAACAACCTGATTGGGAATTGTTGCCTGCTAGGCATGTAGCTTTTCAAACAGATTCCCTCCCACTGGAGACTGCCCCTGAACCTGCCCTAGATCACCAGGAACAGTGACTCACTAGCTCTGGTTGCTGCTCATCTAAATGTTGTCTCGCTTGGTCTTACTGCTTCCATTTTCCAATGTCAGGCTTATTTATTCAATATGTATTCACTCAGTCACTGAGCTAGGAACATCGTAGAAAGAGAAACACAAAAAGACTGTATAAATCTCTAAAGTTTAATATAGGAAGGGCAAAAATTATTAGGACCAGCTGTACAAATGGGAAAAACAAGACTAGGACAATTTAAAGAACTTACTCAAAATCAGAGAATGGAAGTATGAACTTAAATTCAATTGTATATATCATCAAGGAAAAAGTCATATAGCATGTACTGTCTGATTTATAAAAAAACAGCAGTCCTGCTATAATGGTCAGAGTGAAAAGATAATTTAAAATATTTGGGAGAAAACAGAATAATACTTTTGTCTCACATAGAAAATATTAAAACAGGTATAATCCATATGTCTGTATGTATATGTCTTTCTGTCTGTCTATCTATCTATCTATCTATCTATCTATCTATCTATCTATCTATCTCTATCCATCCATTCTGTTAATGGATAATTCACTGACTTCTGACTCCTTTCTCCATTTCCCACATTCCACTAATGGTGCTCTGCAGGATATTTTCTTTCTTAGCTATGGGTGACCATGTGATGCAATGAAAGCTGATGTTGCATCTCCAACAGTAACATATCAGAGCTCTTGTTGCTCTACAACCTCACAAACATTTGGTGTTGTCAGCATTACAGATTTTGGAAATTGTTAGGTGTATAGTGGTATCTCATTGTTATTTTAATTTGCAATTTTTGATGCAATATGATGTGGAGCATCTTTTTATATATTTCTTTGCCATCTGTATATCTTTATTGGTGATGCCTGTTAAGGTCTTTGGCCCATTTTTAATAAGATTGGTAGTCTTCCTACTGTTGAGTTTTAAGTGTTCTTTGCAATATTTTATATAATAGTCATTTATCAGCTTTGTCTTTTGGAAGTATATATTTTTTCCAAGTGTGGGTTTTTCTTCTCACTATCTTGATATTGTCTTTTGTAGAGCTGCTTTAATTTTAATGAAGTCCATCTTATCAATTCTTTCATCATCTTGTCTTTGCCATTTTATCTAAAAAGTCATCACCATACCCAAGTTCATCTAGGTTTTCTCCTACGCTATCTTCTAGAAGTTTTATAATTTTGCATTTAGGTCTATGACCCATTTTGAATTAATTTTTATGAAGGGTATAAGGTCTGGGTCTAGATTTATATATTTTTGCATGTGGATGTCTAGTTGTTCCAGAACCTTTCATTGAATCAAGTTATCTTTGCTCCATTGTATTGCTTTTGCTTGTTTGTCAAAGATCAGTTCACTATATTTATGGAGGTTTATTTATGGGTTTTCTTTTCTGTTTCATTCATCAATTTGTCTATTCTTTCACAAATACACTGTCTTGATTACTGTAGCTTTATAGTAAGTCTTAAAGTTGGGTAGTTTCAACCATCCAATTTGTTCTTTCCCTTTTTTTTTTTTTTTTTTTTTTAGCTAAGCCATCCTGCCACCTGTTGGCAGCTCAGCTTGGTCCAGGAATCAAACAGGTGACCCTGTTGTTCAGAGCTCGCACTCTTGAGCGAGCTGTTAACCAACTGAGCCACTCGGCTGACACTGTTCTTTTCCTTTTATGTTGTGTCAGCTATTTGGGGTCTTTTAGCTCTTCTTATGAACTTTAGAATATGTTTGTCAATATCCACAAAATAACTTGCTGGGATTTGGATTGGAATTGCTTCGAATCCATGGATTAAATTAGAAAGAATTTACATCTTGAAAACATTGAACATTCCTGACTATGAACATGGAATATCTCTGTTTACTTAATTTCTCTCAGGTTTCATTCATCAGAGTTTTGTAGTTTTCCTCATACTGGTTTTGCACATTTTTTGTTAGATTTATACCTAAATATTTCACTTTGGGTGTGCTAATTTAAATGGTATTGGGTTTTAAATTTCAAATTCCACTTGGTCATTGGTATATAGAAAAGCAATTGACTTTTGCATATTTACCTTGTATTGTGCAGCCTTGATATAATTGATAATTAGTTTCAGGTGTTCTTTTCATTCTTTCAGATTTTCTACATAGACAATCATGTCATCTGTGAACAAAGAGAGTGTTATGCCTTCATTCCAAATCTATAAAACATTCATTTTATTTTCTTGCCTTATTTCATTAACAAGAACTTCTAGTACAATGTTAAAAAGAAATGATGAGAGGAGACATCCATGCCCTGTATCTGATCTTAATGAGAAAATTCTGAGTTTCTCACCATTAACTATAATTTTAGTTGTAGATAATCTTTATCAAGTTGAGCCTTTCCCCCACTATTCCTAGTTTGCTGAGAGGTTTTTATCATGAATTGGTGTTGGATTTTGTAAAATGTTTTATTAACGTGTTGATATGATGACGTGATTTTTTTAATGTGCTGAATGACATTAATGGATTTTTAAATACTGACCCAACCTTACATAATTGTGATAAATCCCACTTGGTCATGGTGTATAATTATTTTTTATACTTTTTTTAGGGGGGGAGGACTCTATTTGCTAATACTTTGTTAAAGATTTTTTCATCTGTGCTCATGAAAGATATTGGTTTGTATTTTTCTTTTCTTGCATTGTCTTTGTCTGGTTTTTGTTTTAGGATAATGTTGGCCTGATAGGATGAGTTAGGAAGTATTCCCTCTGCTTCTATCTTCTGGAGAAATTGTACATAAGTGGTATAATTTCTTCAATGTTTGATAAAATTCACCGCTGAACAAATCTGGGCATGGTGCTTTCTGTTTGGAAGCTTTGTTGAACTATTTGCTTGTTCAGATGGAGTGGAAACTTCAAGGTTTTTACATAAGGATCTGGAAACTGAAAGTCATATATTTGGTTTAAATGCTAATATTATGCTTCTGTCTGATTGACATTTAAATGACTATGAGACTAATTTATACTGGATATTACAGCCTAATATTGTCTTATGATTTTGTGGTATTTCTGGCTAGAAGTTCTTTTCACTAAATTCCTAACAATTGGTGCCTCAGTAATATTTGCAAAGCTACTTATTACTATGTTCTAAATCTAAATATTTGTTTGGCTACATAAGTTGAATCAAACACTTTTTACTGAAAGAACAATTAGCAAATAACAATTGACAGAAAAAAATAATGGGGATTTTTTCCCTCTAATAATTATAGAACTTTTCTAAACTTATATAGAACTGAGCATCAGGAATCATTAGATAACTTCACTTGGCTTAGATATACAGAGTAATGAGGAAAGATCTGTACTGGCTACAGGCATAAGAAAAACTTATTGGGTTGTCGGAAAACTCATGACGTATTTTGTCTATGTTTTCAAAGGTCATTTATTCATATAAAGAACAAAGATCAGTCAATGATATACTGCTCATTTTGTTTGGTAACCTTTTGCCATCTTTCAGTGAGTTTCATAATTCCTTACTCATAGAAGGACCTGTCTTTATTTGCAAAAAAACTGAACAAGGTGCTGATTTACAGCCTCATCTGAATTGAACATTATACCACGCAAGGAGTTTTGAAGAGAGAGAAGCAAGTACAAGTCTGATGGCACAAGGTTAGGCGAGCATGGTAAGTGTGGCAACAGATCCCTTCCAAGCTCAATAATTTTTGATGGGTGATCAAACGTGTGTGTGGTCTTGCATTGTCATGATGGAACACAACTCCTTTATAATTAACAAGCTCTGGACGTTTCTGGATGATGGATTCATTCAAACTGTTCAATTGCCAATAGTACACATTCAAATGGATTGTTTGATTCCTTGATAGGAGCTCGAAAAACACAACACCTTAATTTAAAAATCCCACCACATTGAGAGAATAACCTTCCTCTGATGAATGTCTGCTTTCGATGTCATTTGAGGCGAATCATCACTTCGGGACCAAGACCGTTTGTGCACCACATTGTTGTAAACATTCCACTTCTCGTTACCAGTTATCAGTCACTTCAAAAAAGGATCGTTTTCCTCACATTTAATGAGCATATTGCAGATGTTTACACACGCCATCAAATGAACTTCTTTGAGTTC
This sequence comes from Hipposideros armiger, assembly GCF_001890085.2. NCBI lineage: Eukaryota > Metazoa > Chordata > Mammalia > Chiroptera > Hipposideridae > Hipposideros > Hipposideros armiger. Next base: position 500,520 of record NW_017732255.1, on the reverse strand, counting down.
ATGCGGAACCCAAATATTGAGCTCGCTTACGCATCCCAGCTTCTTCAGGTGGTCATGAATGTTTGAATGATGGATATCCAGTGTTCCTGCAATCTCTAGTGTCATGCAACATGGGTTTGACTCGATCAATGCCTTTATTTTGTCGTCATCAACTTCAGTGGGCCTCCCTGACACAGGAGCGTCGTTGAGATCAAAATCACCAGCATGGAATTCCGTGAACCATTGTTGGCACTGATGTTCTCCTAGAGAATTGTCACTGTAAACTTTATGCAACTTTTCACAAGCTTGATGCGCGTTTTTCCCTTTATGGAAGTAAAACAGTAAAATATGGCAAAAATGCACAGTTTGGTCTTCCATCTTCAACTTATTGTAAAATTTTCAAAACTCAACCAAATCACTCAATTTATTTTTTAGAATGAAGCTAGAACTGTCTGCTGTCAAATGACATAGCAATAACATAGATGTAAATGACTAGTACTTCCAAAAATGAACTAGTGCCATCTGTTGCAAACATGCGTCATGACTTTTCTGACAACTCAATAAAATCTCAGCATGCAAAATGATGCCTGCAAGATTACTCTAGATTTTGTGTATGGGCATTTGGGTTTTCCTCCATTGAAAGAAAGAGAATCACTTTTCTTTGTTCTGCATGTCCTTTATAGCTCATTCAGCTCCTTCTTATTGTAAATCATCTAGCTAGCTAGGAAGCAATAGTTGACACAGGCTCTCAACCATCATGATCAAAAGGAATGCAAAATTCCTAACTATCTTTTTCTTTTTTCCTGATGATGAGCTGAGAAAGAAGAATAGCTTCTAATTTACAATTCCTACTTTAACTTACATTTTGTCTAATAAAAGTTATAATGAGTGAAAAATATTAAATGGCAGCTGAGTTCTTTGCCCAAATCCTGTGTATCATTGATTAAATCCTTTGGTTGGGGTGGGTCCTAACAAAAATGTATACCCAACATTTAAGGGAGTAAAGTGGAAAACAGCACTTGGTTTTCTAATATTTTATATCAAAAAAGAATCACCATTAAGTTTCACTAGAAACAATTACTACTTCTTTCTCACCATAAAGGAAGAAGTTACTGGGTATAATAAGTACTGCAATTCTGCATTTAAGACACACTTTAACTTGATATTTATGATTTTTAAATTATTATTAGTTGAAACTGTCTTAACAGCTGTCTTCAAAGACTTGGCTATTGCAAAGGCAATGATTCACGCACAGTTATGAAGCTCAAATATGGTTCATTTACAACCTATAATATCCCTTTACTAAACAGAAGCTGATGTATTGATCCAGTTCTCTGGGTAATACTCAAGTTAACAATACACAGTCAGCTAAAAACAAGTGGAAAATGGAGGAACTGTGTTTGCTTTGTTTTAAAATTTATTTAGATTCATTTTCTCTCAGAGGGAAACCCTCCATTATCTTTACCTTGAAGACAGTCGTCTCCTCCAGGATTACCATAAAACAAACCCTAATGTATTATTGCTTACAAGCTTGTTGTTGTTGGCATGTATTAATCACAAAATAAACCTTAATTTCATATTTGTGCAGTCACATAGGCTTTAAGCAACTAATTAAGAATCCTGGGGAGGAATTAATTTTTTATATTTTAGTCATATGTGTTAACTCTTATTAGTGTTTATGTCAATGTTAGGAGCTTAAAAAATATATATATACACACACACACACACACACACATATACAGTTATATATAAACTTATTTTAGCTACAAAACCATATTATTATTTGTTGTTGTAAATAAAAATAAATAAATCATTTGAACTGCATTGTTCACATAACAACATCAAGCAATCTTGTGAATTGCTTCACTTGGTGAATGTAGACAGTCCTAAAAATCAGTATGATATGCTTTGGAGTTCCATCGATTCCCCTATCCGAGTAACTTACTTCTATTTAAATTATAAGCTCCTTATTTATACTTCTTGTTACTCTATAAGGTATTTTTTAGAAAAATGCATGGATTAATCAATTAATACAGTGTTTCTCTTATTTAAAATACATCATTAGTTGTTTAATTGAGTTTAAGAAGCACTATCCAAAAGAACCCATAGAATTAAGCATGACTTCACATCTAACAGAATCATGTTAGATGAATTCAATTATACAACCATCTAATGATGAGAACTGGACTAAGTCCTACTGGGAGAAAAAGATAAGTGAAACCTGTTCTTGGTAATGTATTGGTTAATTGAAGAGAGCAGAAATGCATCAAAATTATTTAAGTGACTATGTAAATTAAGTTGTAGCATCTGGTACCAAAATGAGCAGAGGTATTTAGCAGCACTAATCCCCTATTCTTGTGGAAATACCTCTCTATTGAGAAGTAAGGCACCTTTCCGTTAATGCTGCTTTCCATATATGGTCATAAACAGCTTGGAAGTTATAAATTTTTCACCTTTAATTATTCAAAATACACACACACACACACACACACACACACACATGCGTGCACATGTGCATATACTGCAGAGATAGAAAATGAATCATAAGGGCATAAAGAAGAATTTGTTCACCATGGTGGTAGCCTGATAACTGAGCCAGCTCAAGGCAGATCAGAAAAGGAATAGAGGGGAGGTAGACATAAGTATGGTTTTGTGTTGCATGTCCACTGCTTCTAGTATATGCTCTCCTACATCCTCTACAGCATTTGTTTTTGTTTCCAAAAACACTAGCAGTAACTGACCTTCATATCTGTTCAGTCAAGAATTTCTTGCCAATACCATGTTGTTCTGATTATTGTTGCTTTGTAGTACAAGCTGAAGTTAGGGAGTGTGATACCTCCAGCAGTATTTTTCCTAGGATTGCTTTGGATGTTCGGGGTCTTTTGTGGTTCCATACAAACCTGTTGATTTTTTGTTCTATTTTTTTTTTAATGTCATTGGAATTTTGATGGAGAGTGCATAGAATCTGTATATTGTTTTTTGAATATGAACATTTTAACTATGTTGATTCTTTCAATCTATGAACATGAAATGTCTTTGCATTTCTTTGCGTCTTCTTCAATTTCTTTTAAAAATGTTGTATAGTTTTCAGTATATAGGTCTTTCACATCCTTGGTTAAGTTTATTCCTAGGTATTTTATTCTTTTTGTTGTTATTGCAAAAGGTTTTTTTCTTTAATTTCTTTTTCTGAGATTTCATTGTTAGTATATATGAATGCAATGGATTTTTGTACATTGATTTTGTAGCCTACAACTTTACTATATTTGTTTATTGTTTCTAATAGCTTTTTGGTGGAATCTTTAGGGTTTTCTATACATAACTTCATGTCATCTGCAAAAAAGTGACTATTTGACTTCTTCATTCCCAATTTGGATGTCTTTTTTCTTTATTTTGCTTGGTTGCTCTGGCTAGGACTTCCAATACTATATTGAAAAGCAGAGGTGATAGGGGACAGCCCTGTCTTGTTCCTGAACATAGAGTGAAGGGCGTCAGTTTTTCACCATTATTTATGATATTAGCTGAGGGTTTGCCATATATGGCCTTTATTGTGTTAAGGTATTTTCCTTCTATACCCATTTTATTAAGCATTTTAATCATAAAAGGGTGTTGTGTCTTGTCAAATGCTTTTTCTACATCTATTGATATAATCATATTATTTTTGTTCTTAATTTTTTTATGTGGTGTATCACATTGATCAATTTGTATATGCTGAATCATCCTTGTGCTCCTGAGATGAACCCCACTTGTTTGTGATGTGTAATCTTTTTGGGTTTTTTTGTTGTTTTTGTTGTTGTTGTTTTTTTAGCTGAGCCATCCTGCCACCTGTTGGCAGCTCAGCGGCTGCTCAGCTTGGGCTGGGACTCGAACTGCTGTTGCTCAGAGCTTGCACTCTTGAGCGAGCTCTTGGCCAACTAAGCCACTTGACCGGCGCTATAATCTTTTTAGTGTATTGTTCTATTCAATTTGCTAGAATTTTGTTTAGGATATTTGCATCTGTATTCATCAGAGATATTATTCTGTAGTTTTCTTTTTTTGTGTTATCCTTACCAGGTTTTGGTATCAGGGTAATGTTGGCCCCATAAAATGAGTTAGAGAGTATTGTCTCTTCTTCAATTCTTTGGAAGAGTTTGAATAGGACAGGTATTAGATCCTCTTTGAATGTTTGGTAGAATTTGCTTGTGAAGCCATCTCGTCCTGGACTTTTGCTTTTGGGAAGTTTTTTTGGGAAGTGGCTGATTCAATTTCCTTACTGTTGATCTATTTAGATTTTCCAGTTCTTTGTGATTCCAGCTAGGAAGGCTGTATGTTTCTCAAATCTTGTCCATTAGGCATATGAAAAGATGCTCAACATCACTAATCATCAGAAAAAAGCAAATAAAAACCACAATGAGATATTACCTCACACCAGTTAGAATGACTATCATCAACAAGACAAGTATAATAATAAGTGTTGGAGAGGCTATGGAGAAAAAGGAACCCTCATACACTGTTGGTGGGAATACAGATTGGTGCAGCTGCTATGGAAGGCAGTGTGGAGGTTCCTCAAAAAATTAAGTATAGAGCTGAGCACCCGCTGAGCTGCCAACAGGTGGCAGGATGGCTCAGCTAAAAAATAAATAAATAAATAAATAAATAAAAATTAAGAATAGAATTACCATATGACCTAGCAATCCCTCTCCTGGGCATATACCCCAAAACTCTGAAAACATTTATCCATAAAGATATATGCGCTCTGATGTTCATTGCAGCTTTATTTATGGTGGCCAAGACATGGAAACAACCAAAGTGTCCTTTGATAGATGACTAGATAAAGAAGATGTGGTATATGAGTAAGTACTTACATTTCATGAGCAGTTAATAGATGTTAGAGTTCTTTATGTTATTTCTTATTTTTATTGATATTTTTAATGTATCTTTTCTCCACAGGATAGGAAACACACAGAGTTTAGAATAAGACAAATGCAAGTACCCAAGCAAAATTCAGTTGTAGGTAGATGGAAAAGCACCACAGTCCCAGAGTAAAACAATCTGTTCTTCCTAAGGGCTTAATTCTAATAGAGCAGCGGTTCTCAACCTTCCTAATGCCGCGTGACCCCTTAATACAGTTCCTCATGTTGTGGTGACCCCAACCATAAAATTATTTTCGTTGCTACTCTATAACTGTAATTTTGCTACTGTTATGAATCATAATGTAAATATATTTTTGTTTACCAATGGTCTTAGGTGACCCCTGTGAAAGGGTCATTGGACCCCCAAAGGGGTCACGACCCACAGGTTGAGAACCTCTGTAATAGAGTAGTACTGTAATGAGACATATCTTTGAGTGAAACGTTTGAAAGTGCCTTGTTGGAAATGGGCAATGCATTTTTTATTTTAATGTCAATACAAGTTTAGCTTATTGGTCTCTGTTAGATGATCATGTGGATTATCTTTGCATATTATTATATATTAACTCCAGAGAAGTTTCCTTGTGATGAGTGTGTACTTTCTAAAACCAAAGTTGGTGATAATTTTCATGATAAAGATGAGAATACCATTATTCCCTTGTCAGTATCTAAAGACACATTAATCAGCAGAATTATATTATGAATAGCCATGAGGGACACTAGAGAGTCTTACATATGCATGGATAAGAACTAAGTTCTGATTCCTCCAGTATTGGCTGGACTCTCATATATTAAATAAAATGGCTTCCATAGCAAGTACAAAAAGTGTTTTTTACTTCCAATATGCTGTTCTTAGCAGAATTAACTGTCATCCTATCAGAATGTTAATGAATCATAGGAAAGCAACCTTGTTAGTAGACTATTACATGGTAAACTCTTTAAAAATCCTAAAAGTGTCTTTAAAAAAAATTCTGAAGACTTTTTAGTTAGGTAGGTCTTATAAGAAGCAAAATATTGACCCGCATGAAATTCATCTTATGTCTGAAAATACCATCTTTAGAGTTTTAATTATTGTAGTTATTGTAAAATTATTAGTTTAATGCCTGAGTTTTATGCTAGATTTGTGAGCTCCTTGTGAGCCAAAGCCATGTCTCACTGTCCAATCCTGCATCCCTTGTCTCTGGTATAGCACCTAGACCTTGATAGGCACAGAATAAATGTTTTAGGGAATTAATAAGAAGTCACACAAAAAATAGAAAACAATGACTAATGCACACTGAATGAGATTTCACTTATAAAAAAAAATCTATCAAAGTCCTATATAGAATTGATTGATTTATTGTTTAGACCTACACTGTAACTGCCAAGCACAGGGTGTAGTAATGCACAGTCCTTCTGCAGGCATACTGTAGCACAGTGCAGGGGCTAAGGGAGCGGTAGGAGTCTACCTCCATAAGCAGGCCGCTGCCACTGAGAGCAGGTCAGAGCCAGGCTCTCTGGGGTAATATTATGCAGCAAGACTAAATATTAGGGAACAAAACTAGTTTTGAGCTGCTGTGGCTGGTGAGACTGAGTTCTTGTAAATACTTGTTCAGCATTTGTGCCAGGACTGTGCATGGTGTTCCTAAGATGGTTCCAATTCTCCACTGCCGAACATACCTTGGGAAAGGCAGGGAAGGGGGATTATGTATTATAAAAAGGAAAGCATTAATGAAAACAAGAGACATGGGTGATAGCTGGATTTAATATACTGGAATAAAAGTGTTTATAGTTTTAGTTCAGATTTTCTGAGTTGCTGAACCTAAAAATTAATGTTTTCCCTTCTTGCTTGATTAAAATCACAGGTTTTGAATCCAGTGGATAAGTACCCTGGCTGGCTAAGAATTCAGAAGGATTAATAAGAGAGGCACGTATTCATAAACCGGATGTCTATATGGTGTCCAGAGGCAAAAAAAAGAGCACCCTGTGTTCCAGTGGGTGGAGGCTTTGTAAATATAGAAGGAATATGGTGTTAATGGAAGCCTTTTATGCAAATAGTTATAGTTGCATAAAGACAAGTGATTGTGACAAAAATAAATAAATAAGAATCCCTAAAAATGTTGTAACAATATAAAGAGAATAAAAAGGTGTGTGTGTGTGTGTGTGTGTGTGTGTGTGTGTGTGTGTGTGTGTGTGTGTGGCGGGGGTTACATAGAATCATTTCTCTAGGCATTGCTCCTTTTATCTTTGGTGTGTCTCCTGTACTTTAAGATACTGTCAAAGCAGGAAAGAAAAAAATCAGATGAATTAGTAGAACAACCTCATAAATCCAGCTGCTTCTATCTCATTTTACAGATGAAGAGCCTGGGGGTACAGAGGTGGGTTAACCTGCTTACTGTCTGTCATAGCTTTCTATCTCCAAGTGCAATACTATTTTCACTAGAATATATGAAGTCTCTGCCTCAAAGACCCAGAGGTCTCTTCACTAGGTTTTCTCCCATTTCAAGTGTCAATTGCCATTTTTACAGGTTAGATAGAAAGAGTCACAATATCTCCTGGCTTTTTGGTTAGGAAATTTCCCTAAACCCAGTCCAACCCCTGCCTTATTTCACTGCTCACTCTCATTGTCTATCTGCCTCTGGCTTTGTACCAGGATTTTTGCTTTCCTGCCTGAACCCACATTTACCTAGTTTTGTTGGCATCATTTTGGATATGCTTACTCAGTCCACTTGGCTCTTCCTCACAGCTGTCCCTTCAAATATGGCAATCCAAAATGCTCAATTTAAAATTAGTCTCAGTGAGTATTCCTGCCTTTGCTATCTGTTTCTTGGGTCATTTGTGGACCATGGGAGTCCTGTCCCCATACTGAGTTTGACAGATCTATTTCATGCTATGGCAAAGACCGGGATCAACCAAACATGGCCCATTCTTCTGAATTCTAGATCTCCCTTGCCTACTCTGTAAAACATTGTAATGCTGATATGTTCTCAGAATAGCTGCATGTGATTGACCAAAATAACCAATTAACCCTAGCCTATGACTTTTCTTAGAACACTTGAGAAACGACCTAATGCATATAAATTGCTTGGTGTAGAACAGGGGTTGTCAACCACAGCACTACTGACATTTGGGGCCATACGATCCTCTGTTGCGGAGTGTTGTCCTATGTTTAGCAGCACCTGTGTCTTCTACCCACTAGATGCCAGTGGCACCCCAGCCCAGTTATGACAGCAAAACATGTCTCCAAATTGTTAAATGACACCTAAGGGGAAAACTATAGCCAATGAGAACTTCTGGGATAGGTTATGGCACAAAGCAAGCAACTCAAAATAATTAGTTATTTTTTATAATAATTTTCAAAATTTTGTTGTGGTAAATGTATATACAGTGATATGCATATCTTAAGAATATAACTTAATGAGCTTTTGATAAATTTATACTGCAGTGTAACCAAAATCTCAAGACATAAAAACATTTTCAGCTCCACAAAAAAATAACCTCATTCTCATTCTAATCCATTTCTACCCTTCATAGGTGACCATTTTTCTCCTCTCTATTGCCAGAAATTATTTCTGCCTATTCTTGAACATCATATAATTGGAATTATACCTGCATTGCAAATATTATTTCCAGTATGTGGCTACCATTTTCAATACTTAAGTCGCATTTGATGTGAGGACTATTTTAAGTTTGATGAAGTCAATTATTTTTTATGACCAGTGCTTTTTATAATTGCCTTCCCAAGGTCCCAAATATATTCCCCTAAATTTTCTTCTAGAAGTTTAAAATTTTGGTTCAAAGGATTGATTTATGACCCATCTCAAACTAATTTTGGTGCTTGGTGTTAGATAAAGGTAAAAATTCATTTTTTTCCATATATTTGTCAAATTGCTTTAGCAACATTTATTTTAAAGACATTCATATCCCACATTTAAGTTGATGCCGTTGTAGAAAATAAATTGATGCTGTATGTCCAGCTATCTCTGGATTCTCTATTCTATTTCTTGCTGCTGTTAAGCCCATTCAGTAAATTTCTTATCTCAGGTATTTTACCTTTCAGTTTTAGAATTTCCTTTTTTGCCTTTTATCATTTTTAGTTCTCTGCTGAGATTTTCCATCTCACTATTATGTTCATCTTTTCCTTCACATCATTGAATATACTTATATATGTTATAAAGACCTTTTAGTCACAGTGATTGCTTCTTAATATTCAAGGTCCAATGCAATATAATTGACTCCAAGCAGAAGCCATCCATTGCTTTTGCCTGCACATCTTCCATTCCTGCTTCTTTTAGTTATAACATCTTAACTTTTGTTTTAGAAATTATCTCATTGACTGGTATCTTAGTGGAATTGTCACTTAAGTAGCTCTATACTTCCTTGATCAAGGAGTAAGCTTGTGACTTGACTTTGATCAATCAGCCTTATTCTCTTAGGAAGTGTTAAAACAGAACATGTTTAGCACGGATTTACCCGAGGTCAGAGCATGAACTATACTGCTGATTAGTTCCTGCTGCCTGGATGCTGGTGCTTCTCTTTTTTGATATATATTTTGATGTTAATTTTTTCCTTTAATTCTATTATCTGTCCCATGCATTTATTATAAAATGATTTCTGACTTATCTTGGCCCTAGTGTCATTGCCTGTGTCTTACAAACAAAGAACCCTAGAAAACACAAAAATTGGTTCTGGAATGGGCAAGAGATCTTCAAGAAAATGTTGAACTGATTACTGGTCTGAAATAGAATAAAAGACATTATATCTCTGATTGTAAGAAAAAAGAAAGATTGCTTCTGATAGCACAGAATAGTGAGACAGAATGAGAGAACAGAAAACGAAAACACATACATTCTTTCCTCAAGGTCCAGAAAGACATTTATAGGCTTTTTGACAATTCATTTGAAAATACTGAAAGAATTCCTTAGGTTTTCTAACCTTGGGCTAAGATCAGTAAACAACAATAACAACAGAAACAAATTAAAGTAACAAACAAACAACACCTTTAGAGAATGATTCTTTGGGATGCTATGTTAAAATATCATGTGAGTTTATCAGGGCTAACATGAAGGAAAGTTATTGTGTCAATCAGCAAAGAAGTAAATTCCAGCAATCAGAAGAAGGATTCTGGGGAGATCCATGGGTTTGGACTACTTCAAACTCATAACCACCACAGAAATTCATGGTGAGTACCCATCTGAATAAGTTTTCCTCATTTGTAGGAGAAAGCTGATACGTTCCCTCTTTTTCCAATCCTCATACTAGTAGGTCAGTAATCAGGTTCTAAGATCAACATGTTCTGAAAGCTGAAATGCTAAATGAGAATAGGAAACAGAGAAAGCACACAGGAAGATTGCAGGAATTTGCTAATTATATAGCTCAAAACCTCCTGAATATTTGTAGAAATGAATTTTTAGTTTGCTGAAATATGAAAGTGAGGAATAAAATTTAACACAGATTGAATTTATTCTTAAAGGTGGACTAGCTACAGGTTCTGGCCACTGTGCACTCATGCAAGTCTTAATCCAAGATTGCTGGATTTCATTTATCATTTGAGTCTAACCCTCTTATGCCTTCACTACTTCCCCTAACAGATCTCAGAAGTTTCTCCCTTCACAAAGGCTTTAGGAGATAGGTTAATAGAAAAAAGCACAGGGCTCTTTAAAAAAAGGAGTAAAAAGATTAAAAAAACAATCTCTTCATTGGTTGTTCTCTTTACATTAAGAATATAGTAGGGAGGGAATTGAAGTCTCACCTCAGGTGGCTGAACTCAGGAGGTGACAACAGTGAATGTGACTATTAGATAGGCAATATGGTAGGTGGCATAATTAGAATTCTGTTCAACCAATAAAGATCTCTGCCTAGGTTAATGGTTTATGGGGTTCCTAAGAATAAAATCAATGTGTCTCTAAGGTCTTACCCTGATTTACAAAACCAACATATTCCATATATGGCAAACTACAGAACAGGCCTGAGACATCAAACCTCAGCCATGGTTTAGACCTCAGGCAATTCATCAACCCAAGCTATATTCTTGAATGAAACAGTGCTCCCTGTTCTGGAGCCTAGAGACATTTGCCTGGGCAAGTGGGCCTGAGGAAAGCCGTTTCTTGGTTTCTCCATCTGCAAAATGAGGTAATCACAGTAACAAACATACAAATTGTTTTGAGAGTTAAGGAAAAATATAATACCTATGAACTGCATAGGATGGTAACTGGTTCATAATAAGAGTGTAATGATGTTAGCTATCATTATTATTAAAATATAGTTGTTACAACCCTTCTCCCCAGGAAATGTGCCATATTTGCATTTTATGAAGCCTTTGCTGTTATTAAAAAATGATTATTTAAAGGTAATTTGAGAACCCCATATGGGCCAGTATGGAAGTTGTGAGTCATACATATTTTCTTTCTTTTTTATTTTTAGATTTTTATTTTATTGGGGAATTGGGGAAGGGGAACACCCAAGTTGTTGTCCTTCAGTCTTAGTTGTGGAGGGCACAGCAAGCTGAGCTCCAAGTCCAGTGTGCCTCTCAGCTCAAGGTGCTTTGTTCAATTACCATATTTCCCCATGTATAAGACACTCCCATGTATAAGACATGCCTTAATTTGGGGGCCCAAAATTTGAAAAAAATATGTTGTATAAAGCTTTTGAACTCAAGTTTTATTCATCATAAAATTCATACAACTCCTCATCACTGTCAAATGCAAGTAAAAACATCTACAGCCACTGTATAAGATGTACCCAGTTTTTAGACCCCAAATTTTTGGAAAAGGGTGTGTCTTATACATGGGGAAATATGGTAATTGTGGGTGTTCAGTTAGTTGCACGTGGGCGTAGCCACCATTCCAGGTGTGAGTCAAACCAGCAGCCTCCTTGGTAAAAGGAGATGCTCTATCCCCTGAGCCACCCAGGTGGTTGCTCAGCTCAAGGTGCCGAGTTCAGTCTTTAGTTGCGATTATATTTTCAGAAGTCCCTTAAGTTGTCTCATGGTTAATTAGTTATCTACTTTCCTTGAACTTGTGATTGTCCAGTAGGTAAAGCTTTGTCACACACACCTGACTCCCAGAAGAGGTAATCTCCTTCCTCTAAAATCCATTAGCACTCTGGACATACTTATAGCACTGATTGCATTGCATTTTGCTTCTGTGTATGTTACCTCTGAAGATTAGCTCTTTATGATCCAAGGGAAAATGTTACAGTAGATTTGGTGGCAGGAAATCAAGATTAAAATATGCACTCCTCCACTTAACAGCCATTGCATTTTACCCCCTTAAAATACCATTTTTCTTATTTTTCAAATAGGAATAACAATAGAACCAAAATTCCCGTCTGTTAGCCTTGCATTGCTATGGGGTGACATGGTAGGAACATGGGATACAGAGTCCGTCTTCCCCTGTTTGAGCTCCAGCTCCATCATCACTAGCAATGTGACCCAGCTAACGTAACTACACTCTTAGTGTTTCTATCCCCTCCTTTCTAATGGAGGGTCCATATGAGGATTAACAGGGCCAACTCATACAAAGCACTTAGAGCAATGCCTAGCTTATAGTAACTGCTCAATGTATGCTAAGTTACTATTTTTGTTTTTTTTTAAGATTTTTATTGGGGAATTGGAACAGCGCTGGGGAATTGGGGGAAGGGGAACAGACAAGTTGCTGTCGTTTTGTTCTTCAGTCTAGTTGTGGAGGATGTTGCTTCACTGGGCCAAGTTGGCACCATCATTACGCTCTTCTTGGGCGAGGCAGATCAGTCACCGGTTTCGGGACAGCTGCTCACAGCGGCTGCTGGCTACACACGGTAGCCCATGGCAACTCACTGCAGCAGGGGCTGCAGCCTACGCCATGGCCGGTGACTCACGGCAGCCCAGCTCCAGGTTGAGCTATTGTTCAGCATCTTAGCTGTAGAAGGCAGTGTCACTGGCCCTCATATATGGGATCCGAACCAGGGCCCTCTGGCGTCCCAAGCCAGCTCTTAACCAATGCGCCACTCGGCCGGCCCTGCTAAGTTACTATTGAACAAAATCAAACACATAAACATGTTTCATAAACTGCTAGTCCAGATATTGATTACTAGGATGTATTGCTTTAAAATGTAAATAAATGATGAGTTATTTATTATCATTATAATTATACAATTATACTTAATGAACCTTTTTTTTTACTATATGATGCATAGTTGATTTGCATTTATATTAAACGAGAGCAGGTAGATGTATTTAAAGGTCAATTCTGCTTTCACCACTTTTGATTTTTAAGGATGACATGGTTAGCTATAACTTCATATTGGGAGAAAATGAAAGATGGGTGCATCTAGCCTTAAAAAACTGCTGTCCCTCAAGGTATCCTTGACCTTGGACATTCAGGGTCGAGGATTAAAAAAGAGAAGAGCTGGTCCTCTCCTTACCATATGCTGTCCTGCCATATGTGTAGTTGTTATAACAACCACTGCTATCCCCTTACCATAGTTCTGAGGCAGAAAACATGACCTCTCTGTGTCATTATATAGTTTAATGCAGTGGCTTTTCTTCCTTAAAAAATATCATTTGTTTAAAATCCCTGATGTCTTAGAAATAAAGTTAACACAATGATAAAAATGTCCTTAAATGTCCATATTTAAATTAAAAAAATATATTTCTTTAAAAAACACTACTTTTTTCTACGCTTGACGACTGCGTGGTGCTTACGTAATACTTACAATATAACACTAAAGTGGTGTTCTATATGCCACTTATATAGCTTTTTATATTTTATTGCATGATTTTATACAGTGCTCTACTGACATTCGCTCTCCATATTTGAAATCCCATATTATTGCTGGATTCATAGACTACAGCTAGAAAATAGAATGCAAGGTTGAATATTTACAACAAATCTCAAAAAGCTTTAACAGGAAATAGACTCCAAAATATAATGTTTTAAAAAGACTTAGTGAAGCTAGGATTTCAGTAAATTTCTTTTGCTAGAAAACTACTGCTAAAATTGTTCAGTATTTAGAATAACGGATAGGACTCAATATTTGCAATTAAAAGCCATTTTGAAATGATTCAGGGCACTGTTGTTTTAGGTGAAGTCCTTTGAAATATAATTATATATAATTTTAGTGGCACTTATAATAAAAAATTATCCCATTTAATTTTCTTAATATTTACTCCTATTAAACTATTCAGAAATGTAATGAATTACATTATCAATTTTCTTAATACAATCATGAGACCATATTATATATCTATATTCTCTCTCTCTCTTAAATGCTTTCTTAACAAGTACTTTTTGTAAGTCTACAGAAATATTTTTAGGGGTCTACTAATAAAATCCAAAAAAAGACCTCTAAAAATTCTTTGAAGTGTAACAAACTAAACTGAATTGATTTATTCTGAATCTTTCTGAATGATGGTTTCGATGTTTGCAGTTGGGCTTGCATTTATTGCAGATATTTATGTAGCGTTTTCGTAGTCATATCCTTTCTTTGTATATATTTTTCCTGAAATACAGTTTCACAAAACAAATTCTTATCTCCATAGTCAGATTATTAAGTTATTCAGAGGAATAAGAGGTCATCAAATGTGATAATATAAAGGTTGTTTTTTGAGGTAAATGTTGTATCTAGAATTCTTTTGGGCTGAACATATAAATCACTAATTCATAGATGAAAGTAAATGACAAACACACAAAACTGTTATGTTAGACTAAATATGAGGCTTTATTTACTTGGTCTTACTTCCCCTCTGAATCTGATAATGAGGGGATAATAATCAAATTCCTTTTAAATTTCAAAAAAAAAAAATTTAAGAATATGCTTCCATCCCAAACTGTTTAAATTAGACGTTGGGGCTTTGTGGTATTAAAAATCTCATTTGGCTCATGTGCTAACCAGTTTCTAAGATGGCCCCGAGGATTTACACTTCTTGGTAGTCACATCTGTATGAGATCTTCTCCCACATTTTACCAGGTTTTGTCTATGCGACTCACAGAAGATGGCAAAAGTGATGGCGCGTCACCTCTGAGATTAGATTATCAAAGTATGGTAGTTTCCATCTTGGGCATGATGTCTGATTTTCTCTCTGTGATCACTCAGTTTGGGGGAGGTGAGCTACCAGATCATGAGCAGTTCTAGGAAGAGAACCACGTGGCAACTAACTTTCTCACAAACGGCCACACAAATGGATTTAGAAGCAGATCCTCTAGCCCTAACTAACCACAGCCTTAGCTGTTAGCTTGAATAAAACATCATGAGATTTTCTGAGCCAGAACCACCCACTTGAACCATTTCCAGATTCCTAACCCTCAGAAAATGTGTAATAAATGTAATAAACGTTTGTTGTTTTAAGTGGCTATGTTTTCGGATAATTTGTTATACAGCAATACAGCTCACAAAGTAAAGAGCAAGGCCCCAAATTTCACACCCTTCATAGCAAATCAGGATCAGTGAATTGGCCATGGACAATTAAATGGCTTGAGGCACATGAGCAAATCATTTTGTTCTAAAAGGAAATGTTTCTTATATGAATATAAAAGTAACTGACTAGAACTACCATATATCCCAACAATTCTACTTCTCGGCATTTATCCAAAGAAACGTAAAACACTAATTCAGAAAGATACATGTACTTTTATGTTTATTGCAGCATCATTTACAATAGCCAAGCTATGGAAGCTATTAGGTGTCCATTGATAGATAAATGGATAAAGAAGATGTGATACGCATACACGCACCCCCACACACACACAGTGGGGCATTACTCAGCCATAAAAGAAGAATGTACTTTTGCCATTTGTGACAACATGGATGGACCCAGAGGGTATTATGCTAAGTGAAATAAGTCAGACAGAAAAAGACAAATATAGTGTGATTTCACTAATTTGTGGAATCTAAAAAACAGAACAAAACAAAAACAGACTCATAGAAGCAGAGAACAAACTGATGGTTGCCAAAAGGGAGGAGGTGGGGGATGAGTGAGAAAGGTAAAGGGGAATTAAAAAGGGGGGTGGGGCAGAGAAACACATGCAGCATCCAAATGGCCCATCCAGAGGGGGAGGTAGAGAGAGGGGGAGGGAGAAAGGGAAAGAGAGAGAGAGAGAAAGAGAGAGAGAGAGAGAGAGAGAGAGAGAGAGAGAGAGAGAGAGAGGAAGAGGGAGAGGGAGAGAAGAAAGTAGCTGAACTATATTCTTAATCTCACACAACACCCTTGGGAAATCCTTTCTGAGGGGCTCCCGGAGTCTCCTATGTTCCCTGGCCCCACTGTGTACACACTTATCTCAATTATATTATAATTATTCTGTGTTTCTCTTCGTTTCTGGATTGTGATTTCTTGAGGGTAGGGACTATCACTTTTATTCCTATAGTATCAGCACTCAGTGCATTTCCTGGTATATAGTAGTTATGTAATATACTCATATATCAGCCAAATACATGTCTAAATTACCATATTGTATACATCATAAGATCCAAACAAGAAGTAAAATACTTTTAAAAGTAAAAGATAGTTTTACTATCAGCATAGTTTAGAGCAAAAGACATTGGGCAGTTTTGAAGGGTATTTTCCAGAGCAAGCGCCTGCTAACAGTCACAGCCCTGGGTTCCAGTCTCCCTGCTCTAGACATCCCTGAATGCATACTGGCAAAACTTGCCTGTCTATTTCCTATTTGTCTCTCCCTACCAGTCTTCTTCTCTTGATATATTTCCTTAGCTCTAATCATCTGATTCAAGAATACATTTAAAGTACCCCCCTTATGCCAGTCCACATTTTAAAAGGAAATACTTTAGAAGCAGGAGTATATACATCCCTGGCTGGGCTATCCAGTAGTGTTGGTATGAACCATTAATAAATCCGTTTTAGCTTCTCACTCTGGAACAGCAATATATATCTATTTCCAGGAACCTTGGTGTATGGCACGTTTAAAGCAACTGCACCAGGAAATTGAACCATTCCAATTATCATTCACATTTGTCAAACATGTAATGAGACAAATCATTTTGCTTGATATTCCAATGAAAAGGCAGATAAATAGATGAAACGCTCAAAATAAATTGAAATTTTATTTTATTTAGATAGAAAAGAAAATGACCTGATAAACTCTAAGCTATGGTTTTAGTAAGTTACTTGGTCCTAAGTAGATGAAATAGTTATCTGGTCATGATTGACAATTTATAAGACTGGGTCTTAATATCTATTTGATCTAATAATTTATTAAATGCTTGGATTTCCTAACTTAAACTGAGGAGATAAAGTTTGTGTTGCAGTTAATGGTTGATTTCTTTGTTGGGTGCAAAATTCCACCAGTGATGTATTTAATTAATTCAATAATCATTTCAACTGCGATACCCTTCAGTCACAGGCAGCTAATGTTGCAATAGTGATTTGTGAGAAAAACTAATGCTAGAAGCCTCTAGCCATATTTGCAAATAAGTATCATGACACTCAAAGATTGATCCAGGGGAGCGCAAAACTGGTGACTTGTGTAGCATAGCTTGCAGACAGTAATTTTTAGAGCATAAAGATTGATTAAGGAGAAGAGAAACTAATCACAGATTCCTCCAGTCTTACAGTTTTAAAAGACTATGAAAAATGGTGGTCTGCATACCGTACAACTACAATTATCCTAACTTAGCTCATCTAAGGCCCAAGTAATAAAATCAAGTATCATATTTTATGGGGTTTTTTTTGTTTCACATGATATCTAAAATCAGTGTTAGGGCAGTAGCTCACTCATTCTAAAAGAATAATGGAAGACAGAAAATTACACAGAAGTATTTTTAAAGTATTTTAGACTCATTCGCTTGATATGTATAAAAACTTTTTTCAATTAACTGGGCATGGATAAACATGGATGTGAATGCCTTTTTAAAGTAAAATACAAATAAGCCTGCAATTTCTCAGGCTCTCTTTGCCTTAAATAGTGAATGAGATGTGTCTAGTACTTCTAAATTAAGTCACAATTATTCTTAGCTTATTTACTTATTTACTTATAAAGATTCTTTATTATTAACGTTACAAATACTATGAAAATAAACATCGTTTCCCCCCAGTTTAACAACAACCAAAGCCTGTAGATTAAGGCACGTGGAAGTCTGTTTCAGGGGGGTTTTGAGATCAGCTAGTATCTGAGTCGCTTTTTGTGTTTGTGTGTGTCTCTGTGTATGTTTTTATGCTCATTATTTCTAACATAAAAGTGGGAAATTTCTTTATTGTAATAGTTTTATTTCACTGAGAACAAATATGTGATATTAAAAAATGAGGTCATCTGGGTGCTAATGACCTGCAAATTCACATTTGTTCCAAAACTCTTCTCTAAACCTCATACAAGCAACTACCTATTTGGTATTTTCACTTAGACCTTCAAAGCCATTTAAAATTCAAAATATCCAAAATAATGCATATGCTGTCCCTGGTCACTTCTCTCCTCTAATCAAAGCCATCAGACAACTATTATGGCCTCCACAGTATTCTTTCTGCATATATTCAAGCTCTCTTCTAATCTTTCCACTTCCTGCTGTCTGAAGCTTCTTTTAAAGATGTAAATCTGATTAGGCAATTGGCTCTGAAGACTGTCACTCAAGTTTGAGATGTGTTTCTCAATCACTTTTAGATGTTTTGATTGGTGCCTAAAGATAAAGAACACATATATGCAAGTTCAGGAAAGCAAACTTACCTTTTATTCTCTTTCTTCCGTCATCCTTTGGCTCATAAAGGAGAGTCTGTGACTGGTGAGAAGGACCTTTCTTTAGATGAGGGCAGACCCCACAACCTTCCTCTTCTGGCAGAGGCTAATACATCCTAGGGAGGATACAAAAAATAAGAGCTAAGCCCATAGCTTGATGGTCTCTAACACTTTGGGTCATCATCCAATTTAGGGAGAGATAGTCTTGCCATAGGCTGGTTCCACTGGTGTCAGCAGAGACTAGGGTGCATATTCCCAAAGGAACAAGGTTCTACATCAATGATTCATAGGCTTTCTTTGTATAGGAGTTTAATTTGCTGTAACAAAAGTTTAAGAAATTTTTACCAGATATTCCCAGCTTGTTGAGTTTCATCTTCATTATAACTAGTTAGTCATAATTCCTGCTGTCTCAATTTTATGCCCAGAGGCTTTTATTAATTAGTTAATAGTCTGGGGATCAGTTTAAAGGGGTCTTTTTACCTAATGTAAAAAAAAGTCAGGCAAGCTAGTACTGGTCTTTCTTCTACTGATCACATTATATGCAATACTTCAAATTGCTTTTAGGGCAAGGAAAAAAAAATCCTATGGCTTACAATGGCCCTGGCTTTTTAAAGTTTCTGAACAGTTTCATGCTTCTTTTAGCCTCAAGGTCTTTGCAAATGCCATTATACTTTGCTTGAGATAGTCCCCGCTCTGCCTTCATCCGGTTAGTGCGTCCGTCAAGTCTCAGCTTTAATCATTTCCTCATCCAAGGTCAGGTCTTATTTCTATATTGCATGAGTCAGTGCACTCTTCTACTGCAAGGCATTCACTGCTATGGTTACATGTGTGATTATTTAATTGATGCCCGTCTACCATTAGAATGTTAAGTTCCATGAGGCCACAGATCATATATATTTTGTGGATGGTACCTTGCACTAAGTGCTCAATGAATACGTGTTAAATGAATCAATTAATTTAAACAAGATTACAAAAAATAACTGGGTCCTATAAATCTTTAAATATACATACCAAATGCAAAAATATAATCTCTATTCAGGTATTGGTTATAGGCAGTTATATACTGGAAAAATAAATGCCCTTGTTATATATCATTTTAAACATAAAGATTAGAATATAAGAGAAAAATCAATGTGAATTATTAGAATTGTACAAATAAATGTGTACCCTCCTAATATTAACTTTAATCTTTAGAGTTAATAGTAACAATTTTCATGTCTGGAAATGGAGTATGTATATTATAAGGATGAATGAAGTAAAATCAACTGTTTTCAAAATGTATGATATCAATGTCTCCATTTCATGGATTTTACTAAGGACTGAAGCAAGTGGAGGCATTTATGCCATTTCAAGTGCACCGATAAACCCCAGTCACAACTTATATTCACATAAAAACATTGCTAAGGAAAATATTTTTAAATAATGTGTACATCTGTATTACAGGAACATATACTATTCATTATAAATAGCCCAGTTTATGCATCAGGTAAAATAAATAAAAAATGAATAACTGCTCATATAAAAGACTGTTTTGAGCACTATTTATCTTTTCTGCAATAGAAAAACAAACCAAGTAAAGAGATGTAGGGCATTTGAAAAGCTAATCTATCTGGACTATTTCAGTATTATGATAGCTGAGTCCAAAGGGATTTTGACAAATAGCATGTTTTCCCCCACTTATATTTTTTTGTGTTAAGCAGGATTCTTTAGATGATACAATTGAAGCCTATTTTACTACATAACCAAATGCTCAAATGGATTCTGAGGTAAAATTTAATGTCAAAGAACGCCACTGTCCAGTGCAAAATCAATGACCTGGTCAAGTTAAAGACATATTTTAAACCCGATTACGTTAGATGGCTAGTCGAATGAGCACATGCAACAACTATTATCCTCTTAGACATAAATCCAATTAACCAACGTTAAGCGTCATTAGTTTTGATTGCTTGGGGATTTATATATTCATTTTTATGAAATATTGTTTTGTGGAATACTGACAAAAGGTTTTCATTTATGTCCCAAAATTAGCATTAGGAAGAGGAGAAACATGTTGCAATTTACTGGGTTATAGAAAATGAAAAAGCCAAGGCACAAATGTGCTAAGAAATTATCTCTAACAAGATATAAAATGAACTTGAATATTTGAGTGCTATACCAGAGATAACACTATACTAGAGATGAAGAAGTTATTTGGTGATTGTATGATATGAAAGAAAATATCTAGATTTAGATATACAACCTGGATTAATAGATTTAGAATGATGCCTGTCTTGTGGCAGCTATTCAATAAGTGAATGAATTGAACATTACAAATGTTATAAGTAATGTATTTTACTATTAAAACTATATTAATCATGCTTAGCCTATAATAAAGCATTTTTGTGTTTTATCAAGAAAAATGATCTCTTATAAGTATCAGTATAATTTGTTATATCATAGCATTCTAGAATCTGACCAAAAACATACCTGGAATATCCTGAAATTTTAAAGATATTTAAATTATACTTTGCTTATATTACTTTTGCCTGTGCTATACTTTGTCTAAATGAAGATACAGAACTTCAAATTTTTCAATTTTTACCCTTTAAGTTTGCATAATACTCATCTGTATTGGTCTCTTCTCTCTTACTCTTTTCTGTGTACCTTATAGGTAATAGCATTCAAATTATTGTTTGGAAAAGCTATAAATTGTCCAGCAATTCCTGCCTACTTCTTTTTCATTACTTAACTAGACCCTTTCCACTTCAGCAGGGAAATGTGTTATACTATGACAAAGTAGTACATGAAAAAAAATGTTGATATTGATTTTAAAATCCAAACCCACCATTTTAGAATGGTAAAGAGGTTGATGTGTAAGTACAATATATTCCCTCCTTGTTGGAGACCACTCCTTCCCATTACAAAATAAGGTTGTCCCAGGTTCCATTATAAATATCCTTCAGTGTTTGTAACTCAACTATAAACCAGGATCTGAGACAGAAACTCTACCCATGGGGATTCAATGCAGAAATCCTTTATTTTTCAATTCAAATTTAGTTTTAATTGGTTCAGCTATTTCTAAGTGACAGGAGAGTAGTTAAAAAAATAAATTTGAAAGAGCAGCATGTTTGTCTTTCCATTTCTGTATCTCAAAAATTAACTTCTTTTCTAAAATACATTTTTTATCAGATTGTTAGTTGGATACATAATTTTATTGTTAAAGGGGCGATATTAAAAATTGTTGAATAGGCAAAAATCTAACAGCTGAACACATTTAGATGACAAGAACTCTTCGTGTGTCCCTGTAGGGGTGTGTGTGTGTGTGTGTGTGTGTGTGTGTGTGTGTGTGTATTTTAAAGATTAACAAGTCTTTTTGAAGACACTGATGATATATCGGGTAGATTAATAATATTTTATTAAAATAACTTTGAATGCGGGCTGGCCGAGTGGTTCAGTTGGTTAAGAAAGCAAGCTCTGAGCAACATGGTCACCAGTTCGATTCCCACATGGGCCAGCTAGCTGGGCCTACGTTGAGCTGCTGCTGAGCTGCCAACAGGTGGCAGGATGGCTCAGCTGGTGAGAGCATGTGCTCCTAACAACAAGGTTGCCAATTGACTCCCACATGGGATGGTGGCCTATGCCCACCCGCAACTAAGATTGAATACTGTACCTTGAGCTAAGCAGCCATGAGCTGCCAAGGGGTGGCCAGATGACTACTGGACTTGGAGCTGAGCTAGCTGTGCCCTCCACAACTAAGATTGAAGGACAATAACTTGGCTGTTCCCTTTCCCCAATCCCCAACACTGTCCCCCTTCCCCAATTCCCCAATGAAATCTTAAAAAAATAAAAATAAAGAAGAAAAATAACTTTGAATGCATAAAGTTGGTGAAAAACCCAGGAGAAATGCAAAATATTCTTCTTTTTTCTTAAGATAACTTCAAGTCAATTCAATATTTACTAAAGTTACTCAAGCTTAGTAATGAATTATTATACTGAAATTGGTCATTACAATATAGGTAATCCAGTACCAAATCAGCACAATAATTCATTAGACAATGCTATATATATATATATATATATATATATATATATATATATATATTGTACTATTATATACTAATCTATAATATATTTATGTATTTATAGCTAACATCACATATTACAGTTATCAACTTGGAGTTAGTAATTATAAAAGTCAGAAAAGTTAAAACCTGCAAATTTTAATATAATTTCTCTTTAATCATGATGCTGCATATTGATATATCTTTAATCCCTTATGGACTCAAGCTTAGTAAGGGAAATGTTCTGAATTATTTATCCAGCACTTGGGGGCAGTTAATTGTGTCATTCACTCTTTCCCATCCAGTAAGTAGTACCTGTATCTAGTAGGCTGGTTTAATCACAGTGATTGATTGTGGGACATAGAAAAATTCAAGGACTAACACAAGAATCAAGCTCATCAATTTGGTCTTTACATCCTGAATAGTTACTCATAATCGCTGTAGACACCAACTTCAATACCTTTTAAATTCTAGGATTGAAAGTCTGAATGGGAGGAATGAAAAAAAGAGAAGCTAGGCAAATTCTTACACTTAGGTTCGACCTAGGTCTTTATGGATCCACATTTTTGCTGCCCCTGCATTTTCTATACTTCCTGCATCATCAACATACAAGTACATTTGGTTTTCTGTTCCCTTATGTTACACACAGCCTGCAACATATTTACTTTGACTTGAATAACATTTGCTACTTGATCATTGTCTCTGGTGCTATAGATACAATCTTGACCCTCCAACTTTCAGTCACTAGAGCATCTCCTCACTTTATTCTCCCTCTTCATTCTTTTCTCCTGTAGATTTAATTTCAACACCTATCAGCACAGTACCTGACTCAAATAGACTTCTGAATCTTTTCACTAAACCCACATCTGGGTTTACCCATGTAAAACCAGTGTGTTGAGATAAAGAAAAAAAAAAAAAGTTCATATCGGTGTTTCAAATCTTTGGTGCACAGGTAGAGTTCAATGACTTTGTCCACCTTGATTAATACTTTATATGGGATTTTTCATCCATGCTTTTGAGTGAAGATGGCCTGTAATTATTCTTTCCCATAATCTCTTTGTCTAGTTTTGTAAGCAAGATAAACAAGTTGAAAGACAAGTTGCTGACTTTTCCTTTTCTATTCTCTATATGAGTTCATGTATGATTTATATTAACTTATTCATAAGTGTTTGGCAAAATTTTTGTGTGAAACTATCTGCTTTAGAGTTTTCGTAGTAGAGAATTTTCTTTGATTGATTGGTTTCAAAGAAATTTCCTTAATGATTATGAGAAAATTAAGATTTTCCATTTTTGTTGAATTTGTTCGGTGTACTTTTGGTGGACTGATGGGAAAAGAGAATTAACAATGAGATTAATTAAATTGATTTTCTGTCAAAATATTCCATTGTGGATCACAGCTGCAGCTGGCAAGCATGACCAATTAAATTGTGAGACACTATTCTCAGTGTCAACTAGTAATTATTATTCTAAATAAGTAATTTATGTTATCTAAAGATATGTGTAAGCAAAAAGAAATAGTATGTATAGACCTGAAATAACTATATGGAGGGAAAGCAACTATATAGAGACAAGTTGATTTTTTTACAACCCCTATACTTGAGGTATTTTTGGCATTCTCTAATAAATATGATGTGGTTAGGACTTCAAAGCTCTTTATAAATGATAACTGTATCTAGATCAGAGGTTCACCTTGTTGAATGGACACCAGTGTCACTTAAGAGTGCATATACAAAATATTGATGCAGTGTCCAAACCAATTCTAGAAATAGCTTAGAGGTTGAGGCCTGTGTTTTGTATACACTCCAGATGATAATAGGGTAAAGCCAAGTCTGAGAAACTACTGATATAGTGGACTGGTAAATGATTCTTGTCAAGAAAAAAAAAGGCATAGATTTGAAG
The DNA here is from genome assembly GCF_001890085.2 of Hipposideros armiger. Lineage (NCBI taxonomy): Eukaryota > Metazoa > Chordata > Mammalia > Chiroptera > Hipposideridae > Hipposideros > Hipposideros armiger. The sequence goes on along the minus strand of NW_017732255.1, from coordinate 476,079 downwards.
TGTCACATTTTATTACTGGCCTATGACAAGTTCAAAGTAAAGTACAAGATTGAAATATGATTTTCATTTTTCATTAATACTATACTGAGCACCTACTGTTACACAAGAGTAGTCAAGGTTCTAGGAATAGAGCAGAAAATAGTCCATCTCCCTAGTCTTACAGAGTATTTATTTAGGTGTGGCAAAAGAGTAACAGATAAACAAGAAAATTCAAATACTGATAAGTGCTGTTTGAGTGAGGGGGTGGTATTGTACATGGAAGATCAGGGGAGTCTTTTCTGGAAGTTAAGAACTTATGTTTAAGAAATGGAAAAGAAAAGATTGTGATGGAAATGTAGCAAAGGAATTATAGCAAGGAAAGAAGACACAATAGTAGGTAGAAGTCACCTCATAGCAGGCCTTGTAGTTGAAGCCAACAAGTTTAGATATGATTTGAAGCTTTTAACTCAGAGAAGTCTATAGTTTGATTTACACTGAAAGAATGGGTCAATTCTGGATATACTGTGAAGAATAAATTTGAAGAAGAATCAGAAAGGAAGCAAAAAGACCAGTTGAGAAAGTATTTGTGTGCTCACCTAAATGGTTTTAACTTGTATTAGGGTGAAAGCATTAGTGATAAAAAAAATGGTGGATCAACACCAAACATGTTTTGGAGTTTGAGCTGACAGATTTTGCTGAAGAATTTCATGCAGGGACTGAGAGAAATAGGGGAATAAAGAATGACTTCCAGGGTTTTGTCTTCAGCAACAAGGTATGCAATAAGATGGTGAAGACTGAAGGGGAGGGGAATTGTGTGAAAAAGATAAAATTAGGAGGGACGTTTTGTTTTGCCAGTGTAAAGTGATTAGAAATCCAAGCAAAGCTATGAGCATTGGACACACAAGTCTGGAATTTAAAAAGGCTGAAGCAGGACTGACAGCGAAGTTTTTGAGTCAAATATATTGTGATAATTGAGGCAGACTCCCTTGTATAAAACAATAAAAGTCATGGGTAAATTGTGGACCACAGAGGTTATAATGATAGGGCTGCTGCCCAAAGAATAAAAAGACAAGACAAAACTGAGAGTCTGGGATTGGCTTAGCAAACAATTGTTCTTAGGAAGAGTTTGGGTATACACAGAAGTCGGAAGTCAAGAAAAGTTTGGAGAGCGTTGTGAAGAATCAAAAAGATTAGGCAAAATAGTGTCATGACTATGCAAACAGAAAGACTCAGCAATGCTTTATATGGTCTGAACAACATTCCTGTTGGGGTTTCTTTCTTCCTGATGGCGTTGGAGTCAGTTCTGGAGTATGGCAAATCCATGGCCCAAAAGTGAAATAGGTTGAAATCACCTATTAAACTTATATCATTTTGTAGCTGAGGAAACTCAAGTGTTGTACAAAGATAAAGTGACCAGTCTGCGATTTTACTTTAGCTATTGACAGAAACAGACTATAAGCCTCATTTCTTTTAGTTCTACCTCACAAATACAGATAAAATGTATACTATAGAGAATAAATATCAAAGGAATTAGAATATATAACTGAGGTAAGGGTATGAAAATTCATTGTTTTGAGATTATAGAAACCAGTATATCAACGCGTTGTTCTTTCTTTCTTTCTTCCTTCCTTCCTTCCTTCCTTCCTTCCTTCCTTCCTTCCTTCCTTCCTTCCTTCCTTCCTCATATTATGGCACTTAAACTTAAATTTTATTTTTCACTATATTAAATTTAATTGGCTTCAGAATGCCTTTCTTTATAATCACACAAATTACATACCCCTTTCAACTGTGGACAATTTTATTAGGTATGGTTAATCCAAATTTGAGTTATAATTTTAACTTTGAGATTGCATATAAATACAAAAGGAATAATTAACTTGTTAAAAGCAAGCTTAACATCAATTACATTTTTCCTTACAAGCCTAGGTATAGACTATATCATCCTTAATAAAATGACTATGCTTTCATAAAATGACTGTGCATTCTGATAAAGCAGTAGTGACTTGTTCTGGCATGAAATAAGCTCAGGTGAAAACTTTTACATAATCGAGAACTTAATGCAGTATCTTCATCTCCCCAGAACAAATAATATTAAAACAATTTCCTTCATGTTAAGATAACATATGCTTTTCCATTTTATAACAATTGATACAATTTATAAATTAAAATGGATAAGCAGACAGTATTAGTCACCAAGCATGCTACTGAATTAGAGGTAAATAACTATGCTTTAGAAAAACAGCTATCATAGAATTTAGAATGAAGTTATATTTCAAACTGACTTAAATTGAGGCCACCACATAAATAAGAATATACAAATGGTAATATTTAAAACATGGGAGGTTATAGACTAAAGTATTAAATATCACTATTTGATCATTATTGCTGTGGAAATTTTTAAAATTCATAATTTATAGTCTATGCACATTGTGCTTTAATTTATTTTAAATCTTTTGGTCTTAAGTTAGTGAAGTTTATTTTCTGTGCATATGTATGTCAACAACAAAATTTCTATGATTTCTATTTAATTAAGACTATAATAATTAAGTTAATTAGTGTGGTAGGCAGAATTCTAAGAGGATCCCCATGATTTTTTGTCGCTTCAAGTTAAGCCCCTGATTACGTTATATTACATAGTAAAGGGATCTTGCAGATGTAATTAAGGTTTTTAATCAGTTGACTCTGAGTTAATCAAAAGGGGGATTATCCAGGAAAACCTAACCTAATCACTGAGCCCTTTAAAACCAGGTTTCCTTTGGCTGTTTGTAGAAGTCAGATTGATTGAAAGGATGAGAGAGATTCAAGGAAGGTTCTCCATTGCTGTGATAGTGTGTGTGTGTGTGTGTGCGCGTGTGTGTGTGTGTGTGTGTATGTGTGTGTGCACGTGTGTGTGTGTGTGTGTGTGCATGCGCACACGCGCACACGTGGAGGGGGGAGGGAGGGGGAGTGTGTGGGGTGGTGTCACAGGGCAAAGACCTGAGAGCAGCCTCAGAGGCAAGGAGAGTCCCTGGCTAACAACCAGCATGAAAATGAGGGCATCAATCCCATAACTGTAAAGTAATGAATCCTGCTAACAATGTGAAGAACAAATCTGAAAGCAGCTTTTCCCCCCAAACCTCAAGATGAAAACTTAGGCCAGCTGACACCTGGAGGTTAGTCTTGTGACGATGCCCTGAGCAGAGAACCCAGTCAGATGTGGCCTGAATTCTGACCTACTAAAACTAGGACATACAAAATAGATGTTGTTTAAAGCTGCTAAATTTGTGGTAATCTGTTATGCATCAGCAGAAAATTAATCCAATCAGTAAAATGTGCTTGATGGCTTAATGAAAATCCCTTACAAATTCAAAGAAACGAGTTTGGGGGCATTGACTCTGTAGGCTGGTTTGGGTACTGGATTGCTGGCAGATAATTAAGATAAGTGAAGAGCTCAGTGTGGGATAATATGGGGCCCAATGAAGGCTTCCCCGGAGTCCAAAGTTTGCCTGAATCCTCACATGAATATGGATAAATAATCTGGAATTGGAAAATCATTGAGTCTTCCTGGGAAAATTCCTGAAAGCAAAAGTGAACTTTGTCACTGTTAGATGATGGGAAGGTATGATAGACCAGAAGCAGCAGCTTTACTTTTGGGCAGTTCCTGAGTCAAGAAAGAGAAAACAGATCAGGTAAGAATTTAAAACATCATAAGCAACATATCTAAATCTGGATGAGTTGTAGGAGACCCAAAGAGAAAGAAATTTGAGGAAGTTGATAGGGAAAAGGAAAACCTTCTAGAAACAGTTATAGAAAGAACACAGTATCAAAGCCATCTAAGATGCCAGGCAAGAAGAATTTTGGTTATGTTTCAATAGAGGCCTGTAGCACATCCATAAAAATAAATGGTTAACGTGATTTTTTTACTATAGTAAATGCAGGAATAATATTTTGGGATTCCCTCTAAGTTCCACCTTATAGGAACTATCTATAACTCAGGTTTGTACCAGCATAATCTTGACTAGTTCCATTATCTTGGCAACTGGCAAAATACAATGTATTTGTATTTATAATACAATATGCATGTAAAATATAGATAATATTTGCTAATATTTTAAAAATCTCATTCTTTTTAGATACCTATTACTTTTTATTTTTTATTACCTTATTACTTCTTATTACTGATTCTATTATTTCATTCATTCATTTTCTTTTTCACTCTCTGATTTTAATTATTCTAGTCAGAAGAAATTAAATATCCTACTATTTATGTCTCCAGAGTAATATTAATTATTATCCTTATCATTTTCTTTCTCTACAGTTCCTTTGGTCTGGTCTTATGGTTTATTTTATAAGTTAAATGATTTAAATACATGACAAATTTTTAGATTTTTTCCCTTTAATAAGGAAAGCACATAAAAGTCCATGAATTTTCCTCAAAGTAAATTTTGACAGTATACTACAAAGATTTAGAGACAACTTTATTATATTGATTCTACAGATAACTCCCAATTCCTCTTAGGTACAATTATTAATCTGTAGAACTGTTGAAAAGTTACGTCTGTAAAGGTGAAGTTTGAATTAAGACTTGTTGACAAAAATAAACCAGAGATACAGACATGTCGGCAAAGAGTATTTTGAGCAAAAAGATTACCAAGATCCTGATGTGGAAAGACCTTGGCAGTGTTGGAACAGAACTAAAGCCATATGGTGCATTCACATTCCCTAAATCAAGCCAGGTTCTTTTCACCTGTAAGCCTCCTTGGAGCACCTTTACCTAAATAACTACACCAATTTTTATTTCCGATTTGGTGTAATTCTTGAAGGAATGTGAAAATAAGCTCCAGAAAACAAATACAAGTTCTCAGTGAGGAAACAGAGAGAGAGAAAGAGACTAGGCCATTTGGAGGATCGTGGTAGATCTGTTTAAGGGAAAATGTGTTCAATTTTTCTAAGGCATAGTGAAGCAACAAAATAATCATCTCCCTAGTCAGTCCAGATGATTTGAACAAAATGCCAAAGCTATAAATAAAATCTGTTTGAGAAGGGGTAATCTGAAAAGAAGGGACTTGATTAATCCATTTAAATATTAAATATGATTGACTTTTGCCAGCTACTCCATGTGAATTTCTCTAATGATTAATCTTAATTACCAGGCATTAAAACAAAGTCATCTTGATGTGCCAGTCATTATCTTTGATCCCATAAAAAATAGAAGGCAAAAATATAAGTATACTGTATTGTATATATTCCACCCTTTTACCTTCTTGGTAACAAAAGCAAACATAATAAATCTTTAGAATAAACACTTGGTTCAGTGCATCAGAGAATATGTTCTAAAGATTTTAGTTGTCTGACTCTTTATTTACCCTGATTCTGATGAAAAACAATAAAGGTGTAGTAGACTGACTAGTCTTTTAGAGCCTGAAAGTAAAATTACATTTTTTTCAAGAAAACACATGGAGCATTACATAAATATTTGCTTATAGGTCATCACCTCTTGCATCAGTTTCCTAGGATGCTGTAACAAACTGCCATAAACTGGGTGAGTTAGAGAGAGATGGGGGGGAATGGGGAGGGAGAGGGGGAGATAAG
>NW_017732255.1:452645-470080 GCF_001890085.2 Hipposideros armiger | reverse complement strand
ACATATATGTGTATGTGTGTGTGTGTGTGTGTGTGTGTGTGTGTGTGTGTGTTTGTGTGTGTGTGTATCCTGCTAGCCCTGTTTCTCTGGAGAACCCTAATATACGTACATATATAAATATGGCTGGAAAAAAAAATGGGTTGGGACTAGCTGTAGAGACTTCTCAGGTTATAGGGTTATAGTTAGGAATTTCCACATGGTTCTGTAACCACCTGCTAGTCAAAGCAAGGGCACTATTTTTATCATCTATGTGTTTTTGAAATTTAGCTATCTTAATACATAGAGGATTTAGTGAGGACATTGGTGGCTGGTGTCACAGAAAACTATTAGGTTATTGCTATGGTCAGCTAAGAGAAGATGAGGGGTGGAATTATTAGAGTAGGTATGAGAATGCAGAAAATCACATAAATGGGAGAAATCTTCCATGAGTCATTACATTTCATGTAAAGTATTGAATGCCTACATAACACTTAGTAAACGAAGCACCCCAAAAGTTGGTGACAAAGAAGGTACATTTATCATTCAGTAAATGTTACGCATCCTCTCCCTATAAAGCATTTTATAATGACATGATCCAATGCTGTGACAGAATCAAAATGTTTACCCAAACTCCATTGTCACAGTCTTGTAACTTACCTTCAATACAAAAACAACAAAAGCACTGGTAAAATATTTTAGGCTTAGCCATGGGAGCTGGAAGAAATTCTCAGGGTAGAGCAGGGCTCAGGGAGGTAAGGTAAAGCAAATAAGATATTTTGCTGATCTTACCTCTCCAAAATAGGGTTTGTTGAAAGGTGAAATTCAATCTTTTTTTTTTTTTAAGATTTTATTTGAGAATTGGGGGAGGGGAACAGCACTGGGTAATCGGAGAAGGGGAACAGACAAGTTGCTGTCCTTTTGTTCTTCCGTCTAGTTGTGGAGGACATTGCTTCACTGGCCCATATTGATATTATCATTGCGCTCTTCCTGGGTAAGGCAGTCGGTCACCGGCCGTTGGACGGCCGCTCAAGGTGGCTCACCACAGCTCATGCTGGATGCCAGCCACTCACAGTAGCTTATGGCAGCCCACTGCAGCAGGGGCTGCAGCCTATTCTGTCACCAGCGACTCATGGCAGCCCAGCTCCAGGTCGAGCTGTTGTTCACCATCTTAGCTGTAGAGGGCGCAGCATCACTGGCCCATGTGGGATCCAAACCAGCGGCCCTGCTGTTCAGAGCCTGTGCTCACAAGCCAACTCTTAACCAAGCCACTCAGCCAGCCCTAAATCTTTTTTTTAAAGTCTTCTAGTTGCTATGTAAAATTTTGATATTATATATGAATTAGTCAACCTCTGAAAAATGCTTGTACCATCATTTAAAAATTCTTTGAAAGTAATAAATCATAGTTAACTTCAGAACAATGTAGCCTTCTAACTTCTAAAATGTGACTTGCTAATTAGCTTTATAACTGCTGAATATACCTCTCATTCTACTCTTCAACAATTCAGTGAAAATTGAGATTTATCAGTAATGACCTCTTAATCTCCTCATATCCCTAGATCTTCTTTTAGCATAAATTTTCCACTTTAGCCCTAAGTTACATTTCCAAATTTTTTATCTGTATTAAATTATATGCCTTTGTCCTCTGCAAGATTATTAACCTAGATATCTTAATATGCAGTTACATTCCTCTTTGTTTGCTGTCTTTTCCAATTAGCACCTTGATTGAAACTGTAAAGTTAGAATTTCGTTACTATGTTTGAATTAATTAGCTTTAATGTCCACTGTGAAGTCCTACCAACTTTCCTTGCATTGTATCAGGTTAGGTTTCTTATTGTATATTATTGCTAAAAGTTTCAAAGTTAATAGTTCCCAGTGTTTCCTTACATACTTGGTATTTGAAGAGCTTATAAAATGTAAGACATCAGTGTGAAAAGAAACCTTCAGTGTATCACATTCAGTAGAGGTGTTAAAGTTTCCCTAATGTTTGTATGAGACTGATGGGGGGACTCCTTGTCTTACACAACCGCTTGTGCCTCTAATTATGCATTTTTAAATTATGCACGGGACTCATTGTACATTCTATATTTAAGCATCGTTACTACTGATTCATAGAGTGCTGCCATAGCACTGAAGTCTGTCTTACAGTTTAAACATCAGGCAATCTGGTTTCCCTCCCTTGGCACCCCTCCTCCACCCCCTCTCCCAGGGCTTCCCTATCAGCACTTTCTATTGTTACATTAGCAATATGAAACTAATACAGATGCTGGTGCCACCTAGAAGTGGGGTGCTGCATAACAAATACCAAAAAATGTGGAAGAAGCTTTAAAATTGCGTAATGTGTAGAAGCTGGAAGAAATTTAACGAGCATTATAGGAAAAGCCTACCTTTCCTTCAACAGGCTTTTAGTAGAAATATGGGCATCAAAGGGGCATCTATTGAGGGCTCAGAGGAGGCGAGAAGCATCGGAGAGAAAACCTGTACTGTCTTAGGCAATACTTAAACCATCACAAAAAGGCTACTGGCATCAACATGGGCATTAAAGCCACTGCTGATGAGAGTTCAGAAGAAAATAAAGAAAATGCTACTGAAAATGGATGGAAAGGGCTATCTTTGTTATATAATAGCAGGAGAGTTAGCTGTGTTGTATCTTACAGTTGTGTGGAAAGCAGAAGTTGTAAGTGATGAACTTGGCTATTTTGCTGAGGAGATTTCCAAGTCAAGTACTGAAGATATGGCTTGGTTTCTTCTTGCTACTTAAAGTGAAACATGAGAGGAAAGATAAAATTTGAGGGATGAACTGTTAAGCAAAAAGGAACCAGGACTCAAAGATTTGGAAAATTTTCAGAGTATCCAGAGCTCAAAAGATGCCAATATTAGGGGTTCACTGTAAGGAAAGCAAGCTCTAGAAGAAAGCTAAGGGCCTGGCTAGACAGCCTTTTGCTAGTGCCTGCAGGGCTCAGAGGATGAGTGTATTTAGTCACACAGAAGGTTTTTTGAATAGATTAAGGGAGTGAATCATGGGTTCCCTCAGTCATCTCAGCAGGAGTTGAGTACTGATAGAATTGTCTAGAAAGAACTGTGGAGGGGTCCCTTTTCTAAAAGATCAATTCCCATGACATATGAGAGAGGCCATCAAGGCTCTTTAGAATGTAATACCAATAGAAATGCTGACTGCAGAAAGAAGAGATGTCACTACAAAATCACAGGTGAGAGCGATGCAACTACAAACCAAGGAATGGCGACAGCCTCTAGAAGCTGGAAAAGGCAAATAACAGATTCTGCCTTAGAGCCTCTGAAGGAGTCACCTTGCCAACACCTTGACTTTAGCCCAGGGAGGCTGATTTTGTACTTCTGACCTTCAGATAACGTGTAAGACTTGTGTGTGTGTGTGTGTGTGTGTGTGTGTGTGTGTGTGTGTGTGTGTGTGTGTGTGATCACTCATTTTGTTATAACTTGTTAAAGCAGCAACAGGAGACTGAGATTTTGATTCTCCTTGGAATCATTACTGCATAAATGAATGACAGAAGGCATGGGTGGGTCCTTAATAGTGGAATCTGGGTAGGTTTGCTGGGAAAAATATATTGCTAATAATTATTTTTACATAATGGCATCAGGGTCTTTGCCAGATTATCATCAAGAAGGTTCAGTCCTTACAAGAATGTAAGATCCTTGAAGGGAAGGACTCTGCCTTTCTTATTCTTACTATTTCTCCAGTACCTAACAGCAGTATTGTCTGGCCATGGTAGGTCCTAAATAGTCATTGATTGAAATATACGATTGAATGAATGAATGAATGGTTTGTTGTATCTTAAAATTTATTTCACTCTTTTGTCTTACCAGAAAACTTCCATTCTTGATTAATCTTTAATGACCTTATATCTTAAGTAATAGTTACATAATAATTTGTTCGCTCAACTTCTTCCACCTCTACTCTATCCTCCTTCCCAATTAATCTTTCTAAAACAGAGCTCAGATGTATCACTTTCCTGCACAGTAACCTGGAGACCTAATGACTTAACTATTAATCATAAACTTCTTAATTTGTCATCTAAGGCCCTCTGACTCTAATTTCATCCTACCTTTTAGTCTAAACTCACTGTCTCCCTCCCCACATATATTCTCTTCCAATTACAGCTTCCTTATCCTGAAATTCCCCACCCCTTCATCTTATCTACTTGGAATATTCTGTCCCATCACTACCATCTCCACCTGTGGAAATCCTATCTAACATTCTAATAGTTCTTTTAAACTGCCTTTCTTAATCCCCTCAAAAGACATCCTTCTTTTCTTTGAACTTCCAGAGCACTTTTTGTAGCTATAGTAATTTGTGTGTCATTTCCCATATTGTCTCAGCTTATCCCTATAGCTGATAAGGTCCTTAAGAAGAGAACATACACCTTACTCATCTTATCTCTATGGTACTTAATAGCGTAGATAGATTTTTTTTTTTTAAGTTCAATCCTGGGGCCTGCCAAGTGGCTCAGTTGCTTAAGAGCTCGCTCAAGAGTTTGAGCTCTGAGCAACAGCGGTTCGATTCCCAGCCCAAGCTGAGCAGCCGCTGAGCTGCCAACTGGTGGCAGGATGGCTCAGCTTAAAAAAAAAAAAAAAGTTAAATCCTGGCACATCCATGTATTTCAAGATCCAAATTATGCCAATTTCTCAGTTTCTAAATTAGTCTCTAGTACTTACCCACATAAGAAGAATTACCTTTATTTCACCATCTGTGTGTAGGTGATAGGGTAGTTATTGCATAGAAAGTAATTCTGGAAGTAATTGAAATAATATATATTTTTAAAGCTTGGGTCAACATTTGGTAAAGTGAGACCTTCCATTTCATGCTACTGTTTTTATCAAAATGAATTTCAAGCATTTCAGAAGTTCTGGATTTAGCCATGTGATCAACCAGGTGTTGAGCTATCATACCACCTTTCATGGAGTTAGTTATAGAGCCTAACGAGACATAATGTATCTTATCCAAAATCATAACCTGAGACTTACATTGGATAGTCTTCATACAAATACAGAAGCTCTCCATATCCTTTAGACTATGGCAAGCTGGATTGAAATTTAGAAAAAAGTCCAAAGTGGGAATCTTAGCGTTATTGATTGGAACTCAAGATAATGAAATAATTTAGGTATATGAATTTTGGCAAACTCTAGGGGTTATCTATTTATTTTGAAATGCACAAAGTCATATTCAGCTGCTATCAAGTCTATTCTATTCACATGGTCACTTACTGAATAAGAAAATTGAATGCCACATAAATTTAGTACAAAGCAATGTGTTCTTTCTCCCTCAAAGTCTGTTAGCAAAGCCATTTGTAAAACTATTCTACACATATTGATTTAACACAGCAATTTATTGAAAAGTATGACTATATATATAGAATTGCTTTACAACACTCAAATTTGTTCCTTTCATCTTATAAGTGAAAGATACAGTTGTCTACTGTTAGCTGGTTCCCAAAGCATATTTATCAAAGACCCTAGTGAACACAGGTTCATAATAATAAAATAATTATCTCAATATCTATTAAAGTAAATTTGCATTACTTCAGGTTTTATCAAATAATTTGGAATGCAGATCAATTAGTTAGGTACTGTGTCACTTATATTTTGTAACCCCCCCCCCAAAAAAAAAGATTGGTAGAAAAAGAAGTAATAGAAATCTAGTACAGAAAGAGAAGAAGCAATTTGATATATTAATTTGTTTTCAACTACACAAAGTAGCATACGAACTTCCCAGGCTCTCATAGTGGGAAATTACAAGTGAAATGTTGAGGGCTGACAGCACTCTTAGTGATGATTCTTTCTATTTCTTTAGTATGAGGAGGCTCCAAAACAATAAATCACATACACACATTGTTCAACATTCTGACAAATTTAAACAGCCCAATTATTGTAAACAGCTGGGAATTTTATCTTATTGAGAATATGCCTGGATGTAAATTTTGTAAACAGCTTTTCTGCAGGTAGAGTACGATAGCCTTTGTTTATGTCTAATTAGTCCCCTTAAATGCTCTCTGACCTTGGCAAAAATTGTTTTATTTATCTGGGCTTACTTTTCTCATTTGTATAACATCTATTTCCTTCGAGATATGTAGTTGCACAATTTGAAGTATACTAAAACTGCTTAGAGTGCTCCTGAATTCTAGTATTAATAATCAGAAATTGTGTACAGATTCTGTATTTTTAAAATATTTGTACTGTCTTGGGTACAGTTAACTTCCCTTTGAAATAAATCATAGTAAAATAAAACTCCAAAGCACTTGTAGTTACTTTCCCTGTGTTGTAATCCAGCAGTAAGACAGATGGTAAATACAGAATAACGAGGTGCTATGATATTACTGGGTGTACTATATCCTATGAGTTAGGGAAATGATATAGCAAGCTAAGTGTCTACTAATAAGCACCTACTTTTTCATTACATTAACACCACATTCCCTCAAAAATGATTGGTATTTCCATTTGAAATAAATGCATACAAATAACAGTGAGTGGAAAAACCCATATAAGATGGTACAAGCTTTAAGGCAACAACCCTGTATGGATTGTTGTGTCTCATTATTCCTATTGGACCAATGAGGAAATTACAGTTGGGAGAACCCAAATACATTGCTTGTATCACTCAGCTAATAAGTGGCAAGTATGTCTTGCCCCAACGCCCATGCTTTTATCACTATGTTATGGCACTGCCCAAGAAATGTATTGGCATGAAATAAAGTAAAATATCGTGTGCTTTGGATGATGGATGGAGCATTTTATTAAAGAGGCAGACTTATTCTGCATCTCTTCAGCAGTTTCTATAATAAATCTTTCCATTTTGTAATAAAATTTCCATTGCCTCATGTTTTAAAAAATTGCTTTCTTCCAAGACTGAAATTTAAGAAAATATTGCCACCTTGAGTGATTTACCTGTTAAATATACAATGCACCTACAAAATCAATTATTCCTTTTTCAAGTTCAAGGAGTCCGAGATTCTGAGAAATTGTATTTCTGTCTTTGATGCTATTCAATGACCACACATGAGAATATATAACTATCTCCTTAGTTTATTAGTTTAATTAATTATGTAAAATTCAATATTCTGTTATTAGCCCACCCATTTTATGAAACTGTTTACTCATGTTAAAAAATAACTTTTCACACATAATTAGAACTTATTTTTTAAGTAGAAGAGAGGAAATATGCTTATAGAGTGCTGATGAATCCATAATACTTGTGCTTCAAGACTTGCTATTTTACAGCTCAACTAACTAAAAAATTGGTATGATTAAACAAAACATATAAAAAATCATTAGTGTAGGCTAGGGAACACTCTCTTATTTATTTTTTTTAAGTTTTTTACTACTTTTTTTTCCACCAGTTGCTATTTGCATGGTTTACTTTATTCATCCGTGGTCTTTCCACCCCCCCCCCACCCTGTACACCACTGAATGTAAATGAGGGCAGGTATGAATAACTATACTTCAGTGACAAGTGCCAGGACCTGCACAAAGTAAGTGTTCAACAAGTGTCTGTTTGATCAAAGAAGAAAGGAATGTCTTAGACATTTGGGGTGAGTGTTGTTCTCCCCATGTTTTGGGTTTCACCCTACCACCACCAACAACAACTTAGATGTGCGGTTGTAAGGTCTGTCACCATGACAAGTGTTTGCATAGATAGACCCTGCCCCCGCAGAGCACTGAGTCATTTTCTATTGACTCTAGAATGTAAGCCCATATCTTTTCTCAAGGGCATTCTTCTCCCAGGACACAACTTGGTCCCTTGAGACAAGATATCTGAACTCTACCCCATTAGCCTTCCTAACATGCAAAAGCTTTACTACTTTTTTTTTTAATAGTGAGTTTCCTTTTATGGCATGACACTAGCCCTGAGACTAAGAGGTGAACATTTCTGTTTTATTATATTAAATCTGCTATCTGCTAAACTAATACTTGGCATTTATAGCTTTGAAATACCAGGGTGCCAAAAAAATGTATGCAAGTGAACACTTTGGTCAATGTTGTTCAAGCAGTAGTTCGCCGTAATCAGAAGTGTCTGGATGCTGATGGTAACCACTTTGAGCACGTCTTGTAATTGCAGATGCCAAACTTGACTTGTATTCACCTTTTGTTGTTGGTATATATTGAGTATTACAATTTTAATAGTTTTCCTTTCTTAAAAATGCATATATATATTTTTGGTACCCTCTGTATATATTCCACACTAGAAGTTTCCTAATGTTTTGTGAATTAGTAAACCTCCAAAATCATTCTATTTGTATACTTTTACGGAGCCCATCAATATTATACTTTTAGTGTTTATATGTGAATTTCTGTGTGCATTCTATGTGGATAACAGGCATATTTGCTGATAAAAAAACATATTACTCTTATTTTAAACTGATGTAACATGATAAAATGGACAATGGACCTATATGATTATTTAGTGGCTCACTCATTACTTAGTAAAGACCTAGGCAAACAAACTGATGTTTGAGTAACCAATGAATCAATAACTTAGTATACAGTGAATATCATTGGTTTACTTTCTGATCTAAGATTCTAAAGCATGTGTATATATTAGCAGCAACTTTAAAGATAATAAAAGAGAAATTTTAATCTCCTGTCAATAAAATCTCAAGACACCCTCCTTTGAAGACAAGGATGGTTGTTCAGTAGTAAATAGGGTTATAGTGGAAGAGAAGTTTTACTTTACTTTGGGGAAATGTCTTCCTGGTAACATACTCTACCTATAACAGACAGCTTTCCATATCTTACAGTCTGCAAGATTGTTTTTCTAAATAATGGAACACATTTGCTATAGCAGAGAGTTTCTTACACGTAACACATTGTTTATTGGTATTTTTCATTTAGAAAAACATTTTTCTTAAAAAACCTGGGTGGGTAAGGGGTTGGATTTTTGGATATAAGATTTTATGCATGCTATCCAATCTGTGTAATAATATAACAATGTATAATAACTATACACGTATTTAGGTTTAAATTACAGAGTGGTGGAGAATGATAACTGATGCCCAGATGCTCCTTCAAGGACACACTTATTGCCCCAGGAGCTGTGAGTGCTGACAGCCTCTTCTGGAACATTCTCAGCTGCAGATGGCTGCCTTGCCCAAGTTCATACAAGTCTAAGACTAGGCCAAACCAACAACTGCTAGAATCAGGAGCATAAACGCTTGGCCATGTTGACTCTGCAGGACATTTCTCTTGGATCGTTTTTTAGCTCCACAGCTCCCTACAAGGCCCAGGGGCCTATACTGTAACACATGACTCTGTTGCCCCTAATAATCATCTCATACTTTCAACTCTGCATGAGATTCTGCTTCCCTGGAGAATAGTCCAACCTGCAACACAGAAATAAGAGAGCTCGAGGAGCTCAAAGGAGTACAAGAACCCTATTGTTGCATACAGACATGCACATTTTAAAAATTATTTATCCACCTTTAATCCCTCAGTATTATATGTGTGTGTGTGCATGCACGTGTGTGTGTATAGATATAGCTCTATGTATATATGCAGTTTTAAGGAAGTTTTTAAAAAATTAACATTATATATGGCATTGTATGAGATCAATATGTATTCTAGATCATTTTCTGTAAGTTTTAGAATAATCCCCATACATTAATAATCCCGTGCCAACATTTATTTAAATATGTCAGTCATATTGTTTGGCACTAGATTTTTTTCTTCAGGTTTCCCTGATTATAAGTCATGTTGCAATAAACATCCTCCCTGTAAATTTTGTGCATGAGTGTTCCCTTTACCCTTCTTATGAATTCTAATTATTATAAAATTAAATTGTTTTTATACTTTTGAAGAGTAAGACAACTAAATACATCTTTATTTGTACATAGAAGAGTTACATTTTATAATATAACTTGGTCTGGGAAAGTGTTAATAAAAGCACAAAAAAAAGAGCCTAAATAAAATTCAACTTATTAAAATACATATTATGAATTATAATGGGTTTTAAATTAGCCAGAGTTTTTTATCCAGGGCCTTTGTTTTAGGAAAACTATAGAATTTGATAAGCTTGATCTTCTTTGCCTCCAATTATTTGTATTCCTTTTTATTTTTTTTAAGAAATTAATGTACCTTGGAAACTATGAAATTGTAAGGTAACCTTTTTTTCAAACTGTTGAGTTAATTCTTCCCTACTAAAATTTTTCTACAACTTATCATCAGCTTCATTAGCTTTTATTATCATCTGTAATACTCAGTTTATGACCAGGTTTAATGATGCCGATCCACTTTTCTGGGTGATCTATAATGTCTGGGATTGCTGCTTGACTAATGTCTGTTAGGGCTACATATTTTTAACCCCAGTACCTTCTAACCAAGGGTGACATCAAATTGGTAGCAGTTATATAATATTACTTTTTTTTTTAATTGCACCTAATACGTTGCTGATGGAAAAGTCCAGGTAACTTAAAGAACTAAATATATATATATATATATATATATATATATATATATATATATATATATACACACATATATATATATGTGTGTGTATATATATATATATATATATATATGTAGATTAGGCAAGGAAAGCGGCTTCCAACAGATTTAGGAAATATGTCTGCAAAGGCACTTCTCATGCAAATATCCCTGCTGATGCAAAGAAAGAGGAATTCCCTCATTCAATTCTTCTCCCATGCAGAAGTTTACAACCAAACTCAACAGGAAATGACATTATAAACGCAGAATGCTAAAGCCAAACCATTGAAAATAGAAGCATGACAGGAATACTTACTAGCATAATTACTAACCAACGTTCTGAGATTCTAACACAACATGAAAATAAAATAAGGTCGTCTTTATAAAGGTGTTAATATAAAGAAACTACTGCATGGGCTGGCCAAGTGGCGTGTTGGTTAAGAGCTGGCTTGGGATGCCAGAGGGCCCCGGTTCGGATCCCACATATGAGGGCCAGTGACACTGCCCTCTACAGCTAAGATGCTGAACAACAGCTCAACCTGGAGATGGGCTGCTGTGACTCCCTGGCGACAGCGTAGGCTGCAGCCCCTGCTGCAGTGGGTTGCTATGGGCTACCGTACATAGCCAACAGCCAGCATGAGCAGCCAGCAGCACCCGACTGATCTACCTTGCCCAGGAAGAGTGCAATGATGGTGCCAATTTGGGCCAATGAACCAACGTCCTCCACAACTAGACTGAAGAACAAAAGGACAGCAACTTGTGTGTTCCCCTTCCCCCAATTCCCCAATTTAAAAAAAAATCTTAAAAAAAAACCTATTGCTTTATAAAATATTAATCAAACAATTATGATTGTTATGAATAAATTACAATTACTGACATTTCAAAAGGAATAAAGCCCCTGACACTGGGGGCTATTTGCCTCTTGGAGAGATTTTTTACCTACATATTAAAGGATTGGAGGCCTTTTCCAAGAACACCCCTTCAAGAAGGGAGAGAGACTGCCTCCTTCGGAGAAAAGCCTTTTACATTTCTCTCGCCTATGGAGTATTGGGCCACTAGCCCTATACTCCCTATCAGCTTTCATCCTGTTGTCTGCTTTAGGGGAAGAGGAGTCAACGTCTTTACTATTCACTGTGAGGTAATAGGAAATGTGCTTCTAACCCAGGATATCCCCAGTGGGCAATTAGGGTAACATGAATAAAGATGACTATTTTAAAAATTAACATTAGCCAGTTTTTAACAAATATCTATTAAATAGCTATTACATTCCAGGCACAGTTTTAAGGCCAAAGATAGAGTAGAGCTAAAAAGAGCATATTCCCTAAGACATGAGGTCTCATAGTGTAGTCAAAACACACTCACTGAGCAAAATTACACAAATAAATGCATTATTATATATTCATATAAATATTACAAAAATAAAAATAAATAGATTCTTATGAAAGAAATTGGGGAAAATCCAATTTATATTGGTATGAGACAAGGCTTCTCTTAGAAATTACTTCATAGCATTTAATAAACACAGTTGAACAATTAAGTTCGTGAACTTTCCACCATGCATTTACACAGAGGAAAGTTTGCGAATTTAATTGTTGGGGAACAAATTCGTATATATTGGTAAAGATAAACACAAATGCATTTATTTCTCTCCCCCTTCTTCTAGTTTCACCAATACTGTGTTCTAGTGTCTAGGATAAGACCTTGTAAACAGCAGAAAGTCAGGAAGTATTTGTTGAATGAAGAACACATGACTGAATGAAAAAAAGTGTCATTTCATCATTTAACTTAATCCCTGAAATGTAGCAGCTAGTCAGGACAAGAATGGAGGGGGAAGCATTCCAGATAGAGAAAAAAGAATATTGAAAAACCTCAAGGAAGGAGTAAATGAGAGCTTATTGGTCATGTTAAGGATTTTATATTTATCTCAAGAGCGATGATAATAATTTACGCATTTTAACAAAGGATGCAATTCTTATTTATATTTTACATTTATATTAGGATGCAATTTATATTTTTAAAATTTATATTTTAATTTATATTTTTAAACAATTATGTAATTTATATTTTTAAAACATTGGATGTAATTTATATTTTTAACAGAAAAATTATGTTAAAAAATTCATACTGGCTGCCAAGTGGAGATACATTTTCTGAGAGCAAGAGGAAGTAGGTAGGTCACTTAAGCAGCACTCCTGTAGGTAGGCCATGGCTGATAGATGAGGAAGATAACAATGGATAAGGAAAAAAATGAGCAGATAGAATCTTTGGGACTTGCTGATGGGGACTGAGGGAGAGACTGGCATCATCAATAAAGGCAGGTATGAGAGCCAGGCAGGAATCCATTGACATTCGAGTGTGAGGTATAGTTCTGTGAGCTTTGAAAGAACTACTCAAGAATACATTCATCATTAAAATTAAAATCATAGAAAAGAAGTGCTTGCTTCAGCAGCTCATAGAGTAAAAGCATAGAAAAAAAGTGAAACACAAGAAGCAATGGAGAACAAATCAATCAGTAAAATAGTTTTGGAATGCTTGTAATTGACTATAATATGTGGCCCATTTTGTAGGTGTCTTTTAACTGCTGGAATTAAATTTCCAGACAATAATTTGCAAGATGGCAGTTGAAGTATTTTACAGGTAGTTAAGCATAAGGTCTTTGGTGAAAAACTTTGCATTATGCTGAAAATACATAGTTAAATATGTATGTTGAAATTTTAATTACTAAAAATAAAACCTATAATGTCGGAACCATGAGATAAAGTTAGAAAAAACAGAAAGAGAAAAATGAAAAGAGCTAAGATTCAAATGACTTAGGAATTTTCAAGGCTAAATGAGAAGATAATCTTGTAAAAATAGAAAAAGGATCTACAGGAAGATGAAACAAGGTCACAAGATTAAGACGTGCTATTTACTACATTGTCAAGGGCAATAAACATCAATTTGAATTAACAGCTCCTTTAAAAAGTGCAATCGATCAATGGGGAAAAAAGCATTTTGAAATATTGTGTTTTAACATATGTAAAAATCTACTCCATTTCTCACCTCTGGCTTTTAATGGAATGGGAAAAACAACAGTGTACAAATTGGGATTTATCTCTTAGGAAGGCATTCCCATCACAATTGAAAGATAAATCTGTACTTGCACGATGAAAAAAAACCCACAACAGGTGATGTTTGCTTTCTTGGCCTTTAAAAAGGAAGCCAGAGGGCCAGCCAAGTGGCACATTGGTTGAGTTGGCTTGGGATGCCAGCTCTGAGCAGCAGGGCCCCGGTTCGGATTCCACATGAGCCGCCATGAGTGGCCGTTCAATGATCAGCAAGTGACAGCCTCACCCAGGAAGAGCGCAACAACACCAACATGAGCCAGTGAAGCGACGTCCTCTACAACTAGACTGAAGAATAAAAGGACAGCAACTTGTCTGTTCCCCTTCCCCGATTTCCCAACGCTGTTCCCCTTCCCCAATTCCCCAATAAAATCTTTTAAAAAAAAAAGGAAGCCAGAGAACCAGGGAGAGAGACGGACGAAGGGAGGGAGGGAGAGCGGGAAAGAGAGAGAGAGAGAAAAAGAGAGAGAAAGAGAGAGAGAGAGAGAGAGAGAGAGAGAGAGAGAGAGAGAGAGAGAAACTTGAAAACATCTGAAAAAGAAATACTGCTCCTACACTCAACACCAGACTAATAGAGCAAAATATAACCCTGGTAGACATAGTCCCTCTTATTGCAAACTACACTTATGCAGGTACAATAGGAACACAATAGGAAAAGGACATCATCAATAACTCTATTACTGCTCCTATTAGAAGGTCACAATTCCCCAGTATCTTCATCATGACATTATGCTTCTGCTCACTCCTTTACCAAGTTATGAGTCCCAAACTTGTTTCAACCTCATCCCACGTTTCGGCTTAATTATTTTAAGTGCTAATAACCAGATAGTTTATAATTACATTGTGCTTTATTTTATTTTATGAATTTGCATTTTTCACACAATCCTAAGAGGCAAGTTATTGTGTATATGATTGCCATCTTACAGATGAGAAAACTACGATTTGGAGAGATGAAACGGCTGTCCTCTGTTTACAAGTCTTCGGAGGGGAAACAAAATGCGACAGGTCTCAGATTCCCTGACTTCAAGTTCCGCTCTCTTTCTGTCACAAGTAAATTTTAGACAGTATCGCTTAATAAACGTAAACTGTAAAGCTGATTTGGTTACACTGATTTATAAAACAGAAGACTTAAGAGTGTAATTACATGATTATTGTTTTAAATGAAAAAAAACCACACTATGCATAGTTGATTTGTTTTAAAATCAGTACTTAGGGAGATGTGCATTAATAAAATATTTTTACAATAAACATGAATAAGAGCTGAGGGAGTGAAGTCAGCTTATGGAGACAATTTTGCATAGAAGACTGATGAGCTCCCAGGGTACTAAATCTTATCATTGGGTAGAATTCTGCTGTAAAAACTGAAGGTTTCTTTCCTAGTCTACTTTGTGTAGTTTGTTTTTTAACCCCTCAAAACATGGATCAGTGTGTAAATGAAAGATTGGCAGAATCAGTGACTGTTGTCACAGAACTTGGATCATGCAGGTAGCCGAACCTTACTTGTCTGCTAACTAACATGCCTCTCCTTTGCTTGTCTCCAAGAGTTTATAGGAGAGGGGTGACCTCACTCAATTCTCAGCCTTATGCTCCTGTGGGTCAAGATAGTACAATTGGCAAGTAAGGACTAATGTTTCACAAACTCTCTAGGGTAGTGATTTATAAACCTGACTGTGGGAACAGAATATCCTCAGGAGGTATTTGAAAATACAGAATTGTAGACCTCACCCCATGATATTTTGATTGTCTAATACTAGGTGTTCTTTGGGTATCTGTATTTGTTAAACAACCCTTCAAATGTTATGGCTCTCAGGATGGGAGCAACTATTGCACTTGTAAAATACCAGCTTATGCGGCTGGGGACACTCTTTCCCTTTCTCATAACTTCTGGATTCTCAGCCCACCAGTTTAGAAACACTCCAATCCCAAAGGACAGATGGCAGTTTTATTATTGAACAAAGTCCAGGACATTCATTGGGCCACATTTTCATATTGGATGAGATTACTATTCCTTCCTGGCGACACTCCCCTACCTCCACGGCACTGTCTACCTACTGCCTGGAACAGAACCTGTCAGGTTTTGCATTTCTGTACTTCTTTGAGCTTAACTGAGTGGTGAATTTGGACAGGGCCTACCTTCTGATCTCTGTCTCTACCTTTTTCTCTCTCTTTCTCAGAATGCCCAAGAGTGAGAAAGAGTCACCGCTAAATATGCTGATGGCTCTGAGTTTTGGTATCTATCTTTTTCCACCTTTGGGGTATACTCTCTCCCAGGCCCATTCTCTCCTTGAGAATAAAATTCTTTCTATTTAAATTTGGGTGGGGAGGCAGTAGTGGTCTACTTACACCAGAAGCCTAAGCCATGTACCCAGCTTTAAAAGAGAGCCCTGATTTGGGGGTTGTGTGGCTCATGAACAATGAAAAACTAAGCCTTACTTTCATTCTGTTGTTCGCACAGTAACCACTAACTGCCCCTTCTACAAACACACACACACACACACACACACACACACACACACACACACACACACACACACAAATTAATTTTCCAGAACTGATAAAACATAGAGTTGTGGATAAGGGATCTTTTCAAAACTTATTATGCCTTTTGTTTTGGTACATGTTCAATTTATTTTATTGGGTTTCACAGCGCCACAGTTGATACCATTGAAGATGCATAGATAACATTCCTCCAAGGTGTTTTCAAGTACATTAAGGAGTCAACTTCATGGAGGCAGAGACCATTTTCAATTTTGTTTGTGACTCTATGACCAGTGCACACTGCTGTGCCTGACACAACACAGATACAAAGTAACTGTTTTGGGCATGGCTGAATTACGGCATCTAAATACAAAACTTTCAGAACCTTGGCAGTCATTCACATGGCTTCCCAGTACTTGATAATATAATCAATAACCTTTATCTGTAGGCATTTAAAATACTTTTTGAATATCTTTTAAAACTACTAGAAATATTCAGAAAATTGGCTTTGTTTTTTCTCTCTAGAGCCATCAAAATGAGATAACACCCACTCTCCCTGTGCATCATTTGTTCTGTATTTGCAATCTATTATAGATTACTCTGAATAATATGAATAGTACATACATAGTTTTGTAATTCACTCTGACTGTTCACAGTAGTTATTTTTTCTGTCCTTTCCTCATTACAATGATGGTAAAAATGTAAGAGTTACAAGGCTAAGCAGTTAGTAAATAAAGTCACACAAACATTTACAGCAGAATTTTGCTAATTTCTTTAATGACCATCTCAAAAATGGCCATACTTCCGATAATCCCTTTGGAAGTTCTTTCCCCTCTGTATGCCTGGGTGCATCTTCAGCCACTTCAATTTGTCTCTGATATTTTGTATGGGCCCTACTGCCTATGCCATGCAGTGCCTTCTACTGTTAAAGCACACTGTCATCTTTCTATGGTACCGTCAGTCATATATTCACCTCCATATCCACTATGCTCTCGTGGCTCCTTCCCGTCTCTCTCAGGCCAGGGTTTTGGTGTTCCTCACTCTTTGGAGGAATTGACTAGACAGGCAAGTCCCACTTCTCAAAATTATATGCAGTTAACCCATCATCTGAGCTTAGCTCCCAAGGTCCAAAACTTTCTAAGTGTACCGTAACTTATTAATTCCCAAATGCATGTGTTTACCACAAGGCTAGCAAAGTTGGGATATATCAAGAAAGAGTCACCATGAAACATGCTATCAATTTTATACTTTACTGCAGTTTTCTTGAAACTTTGGGACAAATCTTCTCCCAGGAAATCCCTTCTGTCTCTCACCAAAATAAATGTTCTGTCGAAAACTTCTATATCTGCAGATATGACTGAAGATCATGAAGCATCATGAGATTCTTGTCATGAGTCTCCATATGACCCATGGGAAGGGGAAAAAAAG
>NW_017732255.1:407639-451010 GCF_001890085.2 Hipposideros armiger | reverse complement strand
TTTTTTTTTTGCAATCTAATGGATTTTGAGCTTGAAAGTCATCCTATGTGAAAGCTTAGGTTACAACCTAAACTTGCAACTAGTACCTTAAGTAGGGTGGGGCAGTCTTGTGTGATTGAGCCCTTAAGCTGTGGCATCTGACACTATCTCCAGGTATATAACATATCAGAATTGAATTAAATTATAGGACATCCAGCTGGTGTTGCAAATAACTGCCTGGTAGGGAAACAAACTCCATCCATTTGGTGACCAGAAATACAGTGTTCTATGTGAATGATATAGGAGACACACAGGAGAGAGCGCTGTTGTTGTTTTTTCTAAAACATATATAAATATTTATCATTGAATAGATTTTTGCTATTATTATTTTGATCAAACTGTTATCAGTTATATCAATTCATAAGAATAATAAAAGATGTTAGTTTACCTTCACTTCCTTTTAATTCTTTGTTCACTTTTAAGAAGAAAAAAAAATCTGTGTCTATAGATAAAAGAAGAAATTTTGTATTTTATATTCAGGAACTATATATATCAGATGGAAATTCATTAGAAAAAAAATAGTTAAAACAAACATTATAGATGTTAAATTTGGAGCTACTTCCTAAACACACTTGGATCCCTTGAAGGGTACAGCAAAGACATCTAAATAATGCCACAGGTGCTGTTTTGGCTCTAGCGTCTGTTTCTTTATCAAGAAGGTTTATCTATAAAAGAAATCTAAAAGATAAAAGTGAGCAATAAAAGATCATGTTTTATTCTGACAATCTATTGCTTAGATTTAATGTGAAAAGTGCTAGCAGGACATAAGAAATGTGTAGATAATTCCAAGTGAAATGGGCAATCTTTATATACTTTGACCAAACCTATTTAAAGGCAGACTTGAGTTAGACAAGATGGGGTGCATGTAAATGTCCCTCTGAGCAAAATTTATCTCACCTAACAGAGTAGTTAAATCTATCTCATTCCCTCAGCAATTATCAAGTGCTGAATATTCCAGAAATCCTAATCTCCCATGCATAATTCAGGAAAACAAACGGGTGCTTTTAGATTTTCTTCAATGTAAAATCTAGATCTCGATTTACTGTTTTATAAACTCAATGTTCCCACTTCACCAATATATGAGATATATACATTTACTTGAAATTCAAGGCGTAGGTGATTTATCCTTTACTTTCCTGCTTTATAATTTTGTAGTACTCCTTTAATAGAAATAGCAACATCAAACACAGATGGGCAATCCAGATTTTATACCAGCAAACATATTCATCTAGGCATTTATTAGACACATTTAAAGACAATTTATTAGACACTATAAATGTGAGGTGAGGCACATTTTCTCTTCTAACAGTGAAATTAAGTGTATCAGTTTCTTCACTGTCAGAATAGCACAGTAGACATATAATAGAAGTAGAGTTAAGTAAATCTGTGTCAAGTCTGCTTTTTACTGTTTGTGTAACCTGGATGAGTTGCATACCTTCTCTCAGGACCTCTCTGTTAACCATGTTTGCAAACAAGGTGATTTTAGCCCTTGTGCTATTTAACCCATAAACTGATTATGATATTCAAATGTTCTGGAAAAAATGAGTCAAAAACCTTTATATTTGATCCTGACCTTTTTTTTAAAAGATTTTATTGAGGAATTGGGGGAGGAGAACAGTGCTGGGGAATCGGGAGAAGGGGAACAGACAAGTTGCTGTCATTTTTTCTTCTTCAGTCTAGTTGTGGAGGATGTTGCTTCACTGGCCCATGTTGGTATTATCATTGCGCTCTTCCTGACTGAGGCAGACGCTTGCTGGCCATTGGACGGCCGCTCACGGCCACTGCCAGCCACTCATGGTAGCTTACAGCAGCTCACTGCAACCTATGCCATCACTGGCAACTCACAGCAGCCCAGCTCCAGGTCGAACTGTTGTTCACCATCTTAGCTGTAGAGAGCGCAGCGTCACTAGCCCATTTGGGATCCGAACCAGCGGCCCTGCTGCTCAGAGCTCTCATTCCCAAGTGAACTCTTAACTAAAGAGCCACTCAGCAGGCCCCTGTTACTATTTCTTAAAGAAACTATTATATTTTTTATATATGCATTCAAAGTCTGAATTTTCAAGCACAGGAAATTATTGAAGGATGCCTACTGTTTTCCCCACAAATTCAAGTAGATAGAATATATGTCACATCTTAGAAACTGTTCACCCTCTGATTTCACACAGTAATTGTTATAACTGCTATATACAAGGCAGCGAAATACGTTATAATTTGGCCTACTGGGACTTTTGAAACCCCTAGAGAGAGAACCATTATGAAAAAAATTATTTCACATACTACTGAACATTTTAAATAGCTTTTTTTTTTTAAAAACTAAGATATAATATGCATATATTTGTTAATCATATATATAATAATATTCTTTGCTGATGTGTTTGGTGGATATGATCAAGGGCTGAGGAGGTTTGTGAACAGGTTTGGAATGAATAGTTTCTACCCTCGTTTTCATTGATTTGCTAAAATACATTCAGTTCATCACAGGTGTGTGTGTGGCACATACATGAGGTCCATAAATAACAGAGTAAGTGCATACAGGGCACATGGCTGACTTTCTAAGGGAGGACAATGTGATATGATGACTCTGAGTGATCTTGAGACCTGCCTGGGCCTACCCACCATTCCTAAAATTGAAGAATTTCTACTTACAGATTTTTTTTTTCCAGAGAGATTCAAAGAGCAGACATTTGTCATGTGGGAACATTTATTAACCTGTCAGTACCAAGTGTGGTGTTAGATTACCTAGTATTCACCTAGCAGAACACTGGGATGTGAAGGAATAGAGCACAATAGGGAGATATTTTGATTGGGAGTTTGGATATAAGAAAAGTCCAGCATGTGGTACATACTTCAAAGAGAGTGTTGGATGTTACCTGCCAACAGTGAGCAGGGTAGGGGTGTGAGTGGGGAGTGTGTCAAGGAGATGGGCAGGAACTCAGGGATCTGAGCAAACAAATCTCAGAATAAGATTTGGGATATGGAGTTCGATAGAAGGAAAGAAAAGACTAACCTATTTTATAGTTAAAAGTAGCAGTGTATTGGAAGGGAAAATAAATAATGTAAAAGCTCACTATCTAATAAGTTTCTGGTGTCTATCCATGCCATAAGTGGTTAGAATTTTATGAGAGAAAGACAGAGAAATTTGGCACTTTTCGGGAATAGCTGACTTGGGGTTAAGAAAAAAATCAAACTTCCTCTCAATTCAAAAATTACTTTTCTTCTCTTTTAACCACGATAATCCCTCCTTGCCTGCTTATCAATTTGTATCCTTACATCTACTCCAGATGATACTGTATCCCAGCTCTAGACTGTGCTCTCCTTGAGAGCAGTGGCATCTCTTTCATCTTGTATTTCCCTGGTCTTTATATAGTGCTTGACATATAAAAGGCTTTCAATAAATACTGACATTAACTGAATGGAAAGCACCTTACCTCTAGGTTTTCCAAGTTGAGTAAAATTGGGCATAATCATTGTTTCACAAGTTGAGTAAAATTGGGTATAATCATTGTTTCCCATTAAAAGCACAGATGGAGGTACTTTAGAGGCTCAAGAAATGCACTATCATTCCACCAAGAGCTAGTATTTTGGTTATGAACTGTATTTGCATCTATTAATTCAAGATGGCCTAATTAAAGTAGCAAATATGTTTGAAAGCATAGTAAAGTAATAGTCATGAATAATCATTTTGCTTCTTGTCATACTGATGGAGAGAAAGGAGAAAACATTTTTTTCCTGAGATGAAATGCTTGATCTCGGTGTCAGTGGTTTCATGTATTAAAAATCTTGATATTAATATTAAAAGGAACATTATTGAATCTATTAGTAATCTGGACCATGGAGAACTTGCAAGCAGTTGCTAAATACATGGTGTGTTTTCATAATTATAATCAGCTAAACTGCTTAAGTGAGTGATACTGTTTAAATTAGGAAATTAAAGTTTGAATTATTTTCCTGCAAATTTTCTACTGCTTCTTAAAGAAGCTAAAGGCTTGCTGAATGCAAAAATTCTCCATAGCCACTGATTGTGTGCTATTTACAATTAATCTATAATTTGCCTAGCTGTTTCCAATAAAATATTAATGTAATCAAACCTAAACTGTTTTCTTTCCCATTCATCTTCTCATCCTGGGTCAGGTTATAAAGCTCCTGTATTAAAATGAGCAAAGCTGTTTAAATGCACATATGTAAGTTTGGAAATCTTATCCTAAAACATTCAAGGGATTTTTTTGAATTGGGACTTCATCATCTATAACTTTTTGATTTTCGGCAAAGTAGTTACTGTTGATACATTTTTATTTCCTAACACAGTTATAACTAGGCAAAATGTAGATTATTAAGGGATATAGGATAAAGTCTCTGACATTTTTATTACAATATGGGAGAGAATAATATACATACAAAGAATAATTATATGAGAGAGCATATTCTCAAAGGAGTGCTACAGGCCATCATTTCTAAAGAGGAATGTTTTTCATTGAGGGTCTGGGGTAGTGCCAGAATGCATTGGGTTGGAGAACAGGGTGAGAAATAGAGGGTAGTAGTATGTAAACCTTCACCCCCTCCAGCTGACTCTGATTTTGACCCTTTCCTCAAAAGTGAGAATCATTTTCTATCAAGATGGCAGAGTAGGTAAACTGTGTTTTCTTCTTATATTGACCACATCAAAATTACACCTGAACTACAGAAAAACTATCATTGAGAATTGCCCGAGTCTAGGTGAACAGAAGTCCTACAACTAAAGACATACAGAAGCTATGTTGGAATGGTAAGAGGGGCAGAGACATGGAGCAGGCTGGTCCCACATCAGTGTGTGCCAGTTAAAAACAGGGAGGGATATCTCAGCTGGAGAGGTCCCCTAGAGGCATAATGAGTCCTAGCCCCACACCAGGCTCCCCAGCCCAGGTTTCCAGTGCCAGAAAAAGGAGTCCCCCTTGACTTCCGGCTGTGAAAACCTGTGGAGATTGTGGCTGAGTGAGCCAGAAGACAGCTGGAGTCCCAGCATTCCCCTTAAAGGGCCCACGCACAGGCTTACTTGCTGACGGACTCCCTTACTCTGAGCTCCAGTTCTGGGGCAGCATTTGAAAGGCACCAGATGCATACTTCTAGCTTCAGGGCGAGGGATGAAGGGGTAGCTTTTTCTTAGACAGAAGTTACAGCAGAAATCATTGTGCCTTTCTTGAGTCTTATCTCTTTCCAGCATGCAGACACAGCTACCATATCTAAATCGCCATCAATGTGTCTAACACCATTTTGCCCTGCCCTGGTGATTCCCTAAGATTCAGGCCAACCCAATTTGTGGACCCAACCAAGCCAGTTCCAGTGGCTTTTCTATACAAGCAGCCTTTCTTGGCTCATGCTGCAGACTTTCCTACAATCTCTCAAAGGTTCACACACCCTAAACAATCCACATCTGGCCTCAGCATGCCCCATATCCCATGCTGAGTAGCCCTAAGCCTGGTGTTGGTGGCAGCCAGCCTTAGTTTGAGGTGTGGCCTCTCCCAGGCACCTCCAAGCCCAGCACAGGTGATGGCCATCTGCAGATTTTTTTCTGGCTCATAGCAGGTGGCCCTGGGCAATGCAGATGCTGCAGCTGAACTTAGCCTGTGGTGGAGTCCCTCCCAGGAGGCCCAAAGGGCTGGCACACTAGGTAGCTGGAGAACCACCCAGCTGCCTCCTCAGAAAACACACCCAAAGGGTAGACGGGGCAGGTATCAGAGCCCTGCCAAAGCAAATCCTGCTCTGTAGGATCAGATCCTGCACAACAGATCCTCTACTGTAATCACGGCCAGTACTTACAACCAATCAGCCTGAGGGTCAATCCCTCTCACAGACATGCAAATAGCAAACAAGGGTTAACTACAACAGAATGGCACATACAGTCCATACAAGGGACATACCTGTATCACCAGGCTTAGGTGACCAAGGACACCATGCCACTGGGCCCCACAGGAAACCTAGTACACAAGAAAAAAGAATCCAAAAAAACGAGGATAGTTTAAGGGGCCTCTGGGACAACATCAAGTGTACCAACACTTGCATCATAGGGGCATGAGGAGGAAAAGAGAAAGAGCAAGGCATTGAGAACCTACTTGAAGAAATAATGATTGAAAACTTCCCTAACCTGGTGTAGGAAATAGATACACAAACTCAGGAAGCACAGAGAGGCTCACACCAAGACACCTCATAATTAAAATGCCAAAGGTTAAAGACAAAGACAGTCTTAAAAGCAGCAAGTAAAAAGCAGTTAGTTACCTACAAGGGGGCTCCCATAAGCCTGTCAGCTGATTTCTCAACAGAAACTTTGCAGGCCAGAAGGGGTTGGCAGGAAATATTCAAAGTAATGAAAAGCAAGGACCTACAACCAAGATTACTTTGCCTAGCAAAGCTATCATTTCGAATTGAAGAAGAGGTAAAGAGCTTCTGAGACAAAAAAAAAGCTAAAGGAGTTCATCACCACCAAACTATTGGGTGGTTGGAAAAGTCATGACATATTTTTTTTATGTTTTTCATTGCAAACATGTGTCATGACTTTTCCAACAACCCAAAAGTATTACAAGAAATGTTAAAGAGACTTCTTGAGAGAGGAAGAGGAAGAGGAGGAGGAGGACAAAATATGAATAATAAAATGGCAATAACTATATATTTATCAACAATTACTTTAAATGTACATGGATTAAATGTGCCAGTAAAAAGATATAGATTGTTTGAATGGATTAAAAAACAAGACCCTTACATATGCTGCCTACAAGAGACTCACTTCAGATCCAAAGACACACACAGACTAAAATTAAAGTTATGGAAAAAGATATTTCTTGAAAGAAAAAAAAAATCTGGGCTAGCAATACTTATACTAGACAAAATAGATTTGAAATCAAGATTTGAAAACAAAAGCTATAACAAGAGACATAGGAGGACCCAGCAATCCCACTTCTGGGTATTTATCTGAAGAAACCCAAAACACTGCTTCAAAGGGACATGTACATCCATATGTTCATTGAAGCATTATTTACAATAACTAAGATGTGGAGACAACCTGGGTGTGCATCAGTGGATGGATGGATAAAGAAGAGGTGGCACATATATATGATGGAATACTAGTCATAAAAAAATAATGAAATCTTGCATCTGCAGCAATATGGATGCACCTAGGGGATATTATGCTGAGTAGAGTGAGTCAGACAGAGAAAGACATATATCATATGCTTTCACTTATATGTGGAATCTAAAAAACAAAATAAATGAATAAACAAAATAGAAACTCATACATACAGAAAACATTTTCAGGGTTGCCAGATGGGAGGGAATGGGTGAAAAAGGGGAAGGGATTACAAAGTACAAATTGGTAGACAAAATAGTCATGGGGATGTAAGTATAGCATAAGGAATATAGTCAATAATATTTTAATAACTATGTATGGTGTTAGGTACTAGATTTATCAGGGTGATCACTTTGTAAGTTATGTAAATGTCTAATCACTGGGTTGTACATCTGAAACTAATATTATATTGTATGTCAACTCTAATTAAAAAATAATATATATTATATAATTATATTATATTATATTTATATATGAGAACCATTGTAAAAACAGTTTAATAAGAGGAAAATCTCATTTATGTTGAAATGCCCAAGTATCAAATATGAGAATTTTGTTGTACTTAAGAACCAAAGTTTTTAAGACTGGAAATTGTTCAAATGGAAAGCTAATGGGTGGGGCCTTCTGCCTGCAGGAAAAGGGGGAAAAAATGTCAAAGCAAAACAAGAGAATTAGAGCTGAACTAGTTGTGGGGAATGATTATGACCTAGAATAATTGAGCAGGGGTTAGTGAAATAAAAATGATGAAAGTTTTCTGGCACAAATGGATTTACAACATTTAATGCTTATTGGTAGATGACTGCATTAAGAAACTCTGGTACGTCTTAACAATGGAGTATTACTCAGCTATACAGAAGAATGAAATCTTACCATTTGCAACAAGAGGGATGGACCTAGAGAACATTATACTAAGTGAAATAAGTCAGACGGAGAAAGACAAATACCATATGATCTCACTTATATGTGGAAACTAAAGAACTGAATAAATGAGCAAACTAAACAGAAATAATCTCAGGGATTTACAACATTTTTGAAAAGCAAAAATCAAAAGTTTTCTGTCCCAAAATTAAATCCCATGAAGACCTAGATGGTGCTGGTGGAGCTTTGATTCTCAGACATTAGATAGACTACACTGGGCTGAGGAGTTCTTTTTCCTGGATATAATTAGAACAATCCTAAACTTCCTTGATTGATATCAGAGACTCCACATTTAGTAGCAAGAGAAGGCAAAAACTCACTTCATATTGCGTCCTGTTATGTGTCTTCACTAAATGGGGTTAGTGGCTTTTCCATTCTAAGCAGCTAATGGATTATAGCAGTTAAACATCTCTGTTCATTCAAACAAATAGTCTGATCTATTATGATACAAAAAAATAATGCATTACCAACTATCCTTTTGGTTTATGCCTTATGTCAAATCAAAATGCAAAGGCTGCTACACCTGAGTAGACAAAACTGAGTTCACCGGCTGTTGGGCAAAGAAGAGATACATCACTTAAAAAACAAGTTTTGTGGGTCTCCCTGAACAGAAATGTAAAGGGCTAGTTTAGGGTTTCTAAAATGTGGCACCTTTGACATTTGGGACTAGATAAATTTTCATTGTGAGTATGTGTGTGGGTGTCCTATATATTGTAGGATGCTATACAGCATCTCTGGCCTCTACCCACTAGATCAGGGTCAGCAAACTTTTGAGATGGAAGAGCTGCCAGGGGTCAGCAAACTGCAGCTCATGAGCTGCAGGCTCTGAAGTAAAATTGAAAACGACAATAAAACTATCATAGTTTCATTTATAAAATTTTTAAAGGATATTATTCACATAATGGTGATTATGTAAAAATATATTGATGGCTCTCGAATAATTTTTAAATTGTTGTGAGGGACAGGATTGGCTCTTCCAGGGGTCGGCAAACTTTTGAGACAGAATGTACCCAAAGAGCCGCATGTGGCTTGCGAGCTGCAGTTTGCGACCCCTGCACTAGATGCATGTTGCTCCACCCCACCTGGGGTGTACCAATCAAAATTGTCTCCAGATTTGTAGATGCCCCCTTGTGAGTAAAGTCACCCATGTGTGACAATCACTGGGCAAGATAAAGGAAAACAAGAAGAAGAAGAATCAGAAAGAGAAGGAGAAGAAAGAGAAACAATAATAATAATAATTATTCTTTAGGTAATATTCTGAATTTGAGTCTTTGGTTGACTTATGAAACAGACTATAAACTCTTTTTTTTTACTTATGGTCTTTTTATGATTTAAGTATCAAAAGGAAAGATACAGCTCACAAAGGGGTCCAGACGAGATGAATAAGGTTATACAGGCAGTGGGATATGCATGATAGAGGCTTGAAAAAATTTCCTTTCATAGCATACTTTATGGACCCCCGTTGTCCCTGAAAACACAGAAGAGGCCAGCATTGGGTTATATGTTAATAGCTTCCAGGTTTTCACCACTATACCCATTATTACAAGCAGATGTTCTCTGAAGTGGATTTAGATGAACGTTCCGGTATTCAGCCTGAGCAGAGCAGAAGCAGTTTATTTTCCTTTTGTTAGAGAATGAGTTTTTGTGCCATCTGACAAAAAAGCAGTTATGCAGCATTATTTAAGACTCTGGAGACCTGACATCGGAAGACGTGAGATGAATAAGAATAACTGCAGACATATAAGATGAAAATAGAAGATACTTCAGAGCCAGCGCTGGAGATTCCCCAATTTTGATAAGGAGAACAGGTCACAAAGACCTCCAGTATCTGTTGTGAATAACCAAGTTGCTCTTCCCTTGAATTTGAAGATAGATTATTCAACTGTCTCTGTAGTATTACTCCATATGCAACAAGAAATGTTAAAAGCATATACTCTTCCTTGGCATACCAGTACAAAAAATAGGCTAGTTTATTATCCAAAAGTACTTAGGCCAACGTTCTCAGTCCAGTTTGTTGTGCTTTTAAGGCTTATGTAGTATTATTTAGCACAAGCCAATATTAGCATAATTTTTGGATTGGTGGCTCTCCTTTAATACCCCATTCACATGTATTATAACAGCACCGTCTTGATGAGATAAGGATATATGGTATGAAAGTTAATATAACACGCAAAACTGACATTATGAATTTCTCCACTGTTTGACATGATATCATGAAAAATCTCAATGTTATAAAAGGATTTCTGGACATGCCCGGTTTAAGCAGTCTTTTCATGAAAGGGGAGATGGCTTAGTGCAGGTTATCAACTGAAAATCTGATTTAATCCTTGTCTGCTTTCATACGCTGATACAAATTTGCATATGCAACATATTTGCATATCACCATAGGCACTGTGTAAATGGTTAGAACTGGATGATTCACAAATTTCTCCCTTCTTGCTAATATATCTATTATCTTTAACCTTCCTCCTAGTCTCCTGCATCCAGCCACCCATATTGGCCAGCCTAACATAAGAACCACAACTGACAGCTATCTTATCCAAACTTCCACTTTTGTCTTGTTTCACCTTCCTTTTTTTAAAGACATGCCACCCTAGTGTAAACACTGTTTAATCTAGGAATTCCTTTCTTCATCATACAAAAACTCCCTCACCATCTTCTGTCTCTTCCTTAAGTGGCTTGTCACTTCACACTAACAGACACTGGGCTTTCTCCCCTGAGGACGTTTCCCATTGGGACTCTGGTAGAAGGAATCATACTCACTTCTCTGAACTAATAGAGAATTTTATTACTACCTATCTAAATTTCTGGGTTTGACATTAGTTCATTTCCACCACACTTTCCACATTCTTGTTTCAATCACACCCACATTTCAATGTACAAATCTATTTTTACAACAATTCATATGGGAAAAAAGAAAGTTCTACCCTTTTTTTTAAATTACAAATTTAATAGCAGCAATAATATGAAATTGCTATCTGCATAAAACTAATTTGTTTGGAGATTGTGAAAGTAGACATACAATGCAGAGAAACAGGGAATTTTATCTCCCAATTTGCTTTGAATTTCTATGTCTGCTGTTGCTCAAACTCTGGCAGCCACATTTTAAAGAACAGATGTCAAAACCTCATGACTGCAGAAACTGTACAAAGGAGGAGAGCCGGAAGGATGGATACATCTAAAAAGTATTGTATGTCAAATAAGGAAGATGATGTATTCACAGGCTATGCTTTTTCTGTTTAGATACATTCCTATCTGTGAAGTTTAGAAGCGTATTTCCTTGTGTTTACGTAGAAAAGAGAACTACAACATAAAAAACTAGGAGAAAAGAAGAAATTGTATCAAGGGCAAGAAGGAATTAGCAGGTGGCTAAGCATCAAGGCCACATGGAAAAGGCTCTAACTAGGAGTTCCAGTATGATGGAT
Source organism: Hipposideros armiger (assembly GCF_001890085.2). Taxonomy (NCBI): domain Eukaryota; kingdom Metazoa; phylum Chordata; class Mammalia; order Chiroptera; family Hipposideridae; genus Hipposideros; species Hipposideros armiger. The sequence continues at coordinate 439,535 of NW_017732255.1, read as the reverse complement.
GAACCACATGCAACAGGAGGAGGGCTTACAGCACCAATTCAGTGTTTCTTGTTCTGAGAAATAAAGCCTCTGGATGACTGTGATAGCAACGCATTGCTAATAAGTCACACTAACAGGCAACATTCTCTGGACAAGTCTTGATGGATTTAGGGGGGATCTGGAAAGTTACCTGAAAGAAGTTGAAAATAAGGAGAGAAGTGAACATAAGGAAAGGCCTTCTAAATTCTGTGCTAATCATTGGAGCCTTGTGGCTATCTATTATTTCCTTCACACTCTAGGTCATCCTGTAAATCAAGCGATTTCCAGCAGAAGAAATTAGCAATGTTCAGCTACAAAAATAGAAAACATTAATAGCCATGATCAAAACTAAAGAATTGAGATTAGTCCAAACAGTTCCATCCTTGGACCCATTCAAGGGACTCAGTTGCTCTTCAACTGTATGTTTAAAAAGGGTGAATATGACTATTTGCAAATATACCTCAATAAAAATGACTTTAAAAAACAGATCACAACATCTGTTCTTTGAAGTCTAATACATAATAATATACCATAACTTTAATATATTATCTAAAAATAATGTTTTTAAAAGTTTAACATGATAAATGTTAAAATTGTGATTATAACAATTGATGTTGATAAAAATGAAAGCTAAGACTATATAGAATAAACATTAAAATTTATGAATTATGTCAGTCTTACTTTATTAATCACCCATACTCCACTGACTCACTGATAACTGGCTCTCCAGAGAAATATAATACAATGAACGCAAGTTTATTTACAGTTTATATTTTGCCATCTTTCAGTTCAATAAAAATGGTATCCTAATACACTTCCACTTTTTCATTATGTATAGACATATTTTTCATAACAGGAAAATATAAAGTATTTTATGTATCAATTGTGCTATTCTGAATGTAACTTTCAAAGGGCACATGACCCTCCATGTCTTCTCATGCCACAGGTCCCACAAATGTTAGAGGTGGGTCTGAGGCCCTTTTAATCTATGAGGCCATTTATTAGGGATGTAATTTCAGTTCCAACAAGAAAAAAAAAACCCATGTTAGCCATGGCAGCCATGTTAGTGCTGCCCCAAACCAGAATGGACAAATTCCACAGGCTGTGTATGTCTTGTAATGAAAAGGGTTTGACTTCAGGTTGAGTAGTTGCCAGAGAAGGACGCCTTAGAGTTTTTTACATTGGAATAAGATTGATAAATGATACAATAAGGGTGTTTTAAACACCAAACTACTTTCTGAATACATTAATATTTACTATTTATTGACTACTAGATTCTGTGGTATGCACTTCTTAGATATTAATTCATTTAAGCTTTACAAATTTTAAGGTAGGTGCTATGTTCTCCGTTGTTATATTTAAGGAAGCCCAGACTGAGAGAAATTAAATTATCTCCCCAAGATTAGCCTGCCATGATACAGGCCATGTGTTTCTGGAATTGACTTCTGGCCTTTCAGCCTCTAGTGACCCTAAGATTATTCATTATATAATACTGCCTTTCATGTATTTCTCCTTTTAAAAGAACATTTACTCTAGATGACATTGTAACAGATGCTGTCAATGCCTTACCATAGTCTCTGAGCACTTACCTATCCCCTGCATTCCAGCCTACCTTCCAGCACATGTTCCAGCATCTAGCACCTGCATCTTATTGCCAGAAGAATTTCTCTGACCCAAGAAATAGCTCTGCATACATGGGTGACAGGTTACAAATATGAGGGAGCTAAGGCTCCATGGGAACAGCCTTCTGACCGATGACTGATGGGAATTCATGGTGATGACCCTACCTCTTAACGCCTCAATTGGAAAACTCTGAAGTGTGTGTCTCCAGTGTTCCCCAATAGAACTGAGCTCCTATAATTTTTTTTTAAAAGATCAGTTTATCTTACATAATAAAATATATAAAATGTATAATGAATTTGATGTCATATAAAAGTATATTAATTAACTGGTCAATTCATATCATGCAGTTCCTAGTTAGAAACCTATGTAAAGCTGCAGTCCTTCAAGTTATTAATTCCCTATTACCAATCCATAGTGTGTTCAGGACTATTCTATATATAATTCCCAATAATTCAAGTTAACATAACTAAAGAAAATATCTTATAACATCATACAAGAAGTTGAAGGTAGTTTAATTCAAAAATGCTTGGAATTACAAAGTTTGCCATAATTGAAAATAGGTATTCCATCCAACTTTTTAGGCCATAGTCTAGAAATATAATAATAATCAAATGATAATAATTCTCCTGTATTATAGATATTGTATTACAGGTATTAAAGCACCTTAAGATTTTTATTTCTTATATGCATAAAATCTTTCAACTTTCAAATATTTGGTATTAAATAACCCTCGTGCTTATCAAGTGATTCTTAAATTTTAGAATGAATTAAATAGCATAAAGTTCCTAGCATAGTGCTTCGCCACAGTGGGTGCTGAATAATCATAACTCTCCTTCCCCCATTACTGTTGATTAGTTTTATTGTCAGTAAATTTTTTTTTAAAAAGTCACACTTAGGAAATGTGATGTAATAGACATGTTTGAATCAAATTATCTTTATAGTTCTATGCTCATGGGTTTCTAGAATTGACGCACTAAAAGAATCAGAGGGTAGTTGCAGTGGACCCAGAGATTTTAACTTTTCCTAAAGAAGATGTGGGTATGGTTCATAGCTCTCAGATCTAGACAACAACATAGGGATCTCAGGCAGCTCCATGGAAGCTGGATATGTTGGGAGGACTCCAGGTGCACTGATCCTTCAATTCTCAAAGCTCATCAACACACCTCTAGATTGAACAAAGGGATGTGCCTCTTGGTTAAAACTAGTTATTTATTTATTTTTTATTAGACATTTTTAAGTGTATACTTTTTTTTTTTTTAACTGAGCCATCCTGCCACCTGTTGGCAGCTCAGTGGCAGCTCAGCTTGGGCCGAGAATTGAACTGGCGACCCTGTTGCTCAGAGCTCAAACTCTTGAGTGAGCTCTTAACCAACTGAGCCACTTGGCCGGCCCTAAATATATCCTTTTGAGGGTATCCTTTTAATTGCTTATTTATCCATTTTCTATAAATATGTTTGAAGTGTTCACCTTGGGATTTAGCCCAGTACTTTGCATGAAACTTACACACTGTTTTTCTGGAAACACTGATTGTGTGGTTAGTTAACAGAATCATGAAAAACCAAAAGGTTCTATGGACACAGAATTCTGGAAATGCTATGATAAATAAATGTCAGTCAGTCTGGTATTTAGCAATTGTAAGCATCAAGAGGAAGATATGAAACATCAGCAGAAAGGAGTGGGGAAAAAAAGAAAGAAAAGGAAAAAACACAGAACCAATATTGAATGAGTATCTCTCATGATTTGTGTTCCACATATCATAACTATATACCTGGGAAACGTGTACTAATGCTTAAGTATAAGCTTTAGTATAATGTGGTAATTATCTTAGTTTCCTAAGTTTTATTCATGAAGAGAATGAAAGAGTAAAAAGAAACAAAAATATAAGAAATAACTGACAGTATTACAGGGTGTATCTCCATGCCCTCAAAATCCTCCAACTGGGTTGGAAGAACAAATCAGAACACTGGTACCTTGATACAAATTCTGAAGGGTACAGTCTAGAAACCATGTGAAGATAAGGAGACAATATAGTAAAAGTGTTCTGTAAAATTTAATCATTAGGCAAATATAAGGGGTGATTATGAAATATTGGGACTAAGAATACAAACAAATATTTAAATTAAAAGGAAAATAATGTAAAATTTAATAAAAATCTCACTACATAACATGATATTTACCAAAAGAAATTTATAGTTTTAAGATATATGCAGGATTTAAATGTTGTTTTCACAAATTGTCCACATAATGAATATTCATGCTTAAATAACTTTGGAAAGGAAATATATGGGATACAATCAGGCAGGATATCATTTATTCTACTTCCCATAATTCCATGCTACCTGATTGGAAGGGATTAGGAATGCATGTACTTTACATATTCCTTTCAGTGTAAAGAATGCAGTCACTCTCCCACATGGTGAGTACATGTGTACTTCCTGGGTTTTGGCTCCAGGACAGGTAAACAGCTCACTTTGGCGGAAGGCTATGTTGCTCTAAAGAAAATGAATACCTCCATCTCATACTCATTTCTATTAGCGGTTCCTTTTTATTTTAAGTTTACAGCAATAAGCTATTTAAAGTATCTCCAGACATTATTTATGGGGGCTTTATTTGCTTCTAGTTTTCACTGTATGAATATTATTAAAATTGAATTAAACTGGTAACTATTTTAAAGAACCATCTGACCTGATTTCAAAGCAGCCACACCAATGTTGATAACCACAGGAAATCAAGTACTACACAAGCATCGTGATGAAGTCTAAGGAAGGGCTTCTTCTACCGAGTCATTGCTAATTCATTGGCATTACTAGCTGGTGTTAACTTATTCCTTCTCTGTACTGTTGACCGCTTCATTCTTAGAATCAATTTCTCTACTCCAGATAAACCATACACACACACACACACACACACACACACACACACACACACACACACCTGTACCTGCCCCCACAGTGAGAGAAAGGAAATACACATATATAAAGGTAACAAAAAGTCTAGAATCTCTACAAGGTATATTTTTCAAACCACTAAAAACATCAAAATGCTAAAGTTTTATATCCACAGAAAATTATTTTGATTATATATGTGAATGAAACCAATGAATGAAGTTGGTTGAGTGTTTTCTTTAAAATTGGTGAAAAATCTGCCTGAGTGGTAGTATAGAAGTGAAGAACAAGAAGCTGAGATAGCATGTGAAAAAGAACAGCGGGGTTGATCAATAGGAAAAGAAGCACAGGTGCATGAGCAGGGCACTGACTAGCCTGAATTGAATTTTTTTCTGCCTCTGATAGAGTAGAGCAATAAAAAATTCACTCTTATAGTTATTATCACTCCCATCATCATCACTACTAACTGCTGTTAACATAAACAGAATAAAGATGATATCTCAGCACTAAATGATAATTCTACAAATCACTATCACCATAATTAAAACAATAAAACATTCTATATACTGAATGCATCACATAATTTATCATTTATTCCATATAGCAGCTCTATGAGGTAGCCTTCTTACCTGCTTTCAGGTCATAAGAAACCTGAGGTGATGTAAGATTCCTAGTCTCTCATCATTTGTAAGATTAAAAGTGTTTATTTATTTGCCTATTTGTGGTTGTGCATTCAGCGTATTGATCTAATCAGCAAGAGAAAGTTTATGTTTCACAATGATTTTTTGTGGATGTGAGAGCCTAAATGAAGTCAACAGAAATTGGAAAGTACAAAATAGTAGCAATTAACACATAAAATAGATTTATATATTTAATATTCACAATAAATATTAAGGTGTGTGCTATTTTGTTATTCTTATTTTATAGATGAGAAAGCTGAGGCAGAGAATTATTGGATTTAGCCTACGAATCAAGTAAGAATAGAGAGATTTTAAAAAAATAACTGACTCTTGCAGAAACAGATATTTAATCTATCAAACTGACTTCAAGTTATAGATAACTTCAGGAACATGTAAAACATTGGAAAGTATCCTTATCAAATTTGCCCAGAATTGGAAGGCTGTCTCCTTAGAAGGTACACGTAGTTTTCAAGCTAAGGCCTTCGGCTTTTTTTTTTAATTTTAATTAAAGTTTATTGGGGTGACCATTGTTAGTAAAGTTACATAGGTTTCAGGTGTGCAAGCCTTTGACTTTTTAACTGAATGTGGAGGTTTATGCACTGCCCTGTAAACATCAGTACGGAATTCTCTGACTTTGCTTATGACAGAGAATGCTACACACAAAAAGGTCATGTGGGAACCAAAAGGCATTACTTGGCCTAAGGTGAAATTTTCTTCTTTCTGTTTTTTTTTTTTTCCACTGGACCCATTTCTCTGGGGTGGAGCATGACAATAGCTGTAGAAACTAGGGGCTTTAGAATAAGTGTTTCGCATTGCTATTTAGAGGAAGAGTCAGAGCAACAGTCTACAACCAAAACTAAAATGCATGGTTTATGCCATAGGGCATACATGTGTTCATACTCTTTAGACTATATCAGAACAGCACATGACATTGTCATGTCTTCACCTTTTTTCTTTACCTACCCAATTTCACCATTGTGCATTCTTACCAGAGGAAAACCAGGCTGCAATCACAGAAAAGAATAGAGGAGGTAGTTAAAATATAAGGAGGTAATGTCAAATAATGTCAAAAGCTGAAGAAACAAAGGGGGGTAAAAACTGGCAAATTCCATGAAAGTACAGTACGATATCATTAGTAATTCTGAAGAATGTAAAATCAATAAATACAAAGACTGAGGAGAAAACAAGAAATGAAGATGTAAAGACAGGTAATATATATTCTTCTTTAAAATAATTTTGATGAGGGTGAGGGGTAAGATCGAGTCCCAGCTAAAAAGGGTAATAAGATTGAGTGTAGTTTGGTTTTTGACTTTTTTTTTTTTTTAAGCTGAGCCATCCTGCTACCTGTTGGCAGCTCAGCGGCTGCTCAGCTCAGGCCAGGAATTGAACCGCTGTTGCTCAGAGCTCAAACTCTTGAGTGAGCTCTTAACCAACTGAGCCACTCAGCCAGCCCTGGTTTTTGACTTTTTAACGTTGGGTAGGCTTGATTAGAAAGGCATGGAAGCTGATGAAGCTGAGAGAGAGTGATAGAGTTGTGATCCATAGCAAAGGTGCAAGGTAAGTTTTGGATGGGAGGAGTGGCATTATTTCCAAGGAAACCAAAGTGAAGCAGAGAAATGCTGATTGGATGGAAATGTACAAGGAAGTCTGTGAGGGTGAGAGGGTTCAAGGGACTTCACATCTAATGAGCTCAATAGTCATTAGGAAATGAGCGCTGTGGACATTTGCTGAGAGTGGGACGAAGGTGGTGTGGTGGGGCTGAAAGGAGTGGCAATGATATAAGTTACCGATTGAAGGAAAAGTTTCTAAGAAAATCTGAGACTACAACTAAGGCTGGAGATATGGAATGTGTAATGTCAAACAATTGCTTAGCAACGTGGATATAGGGACTGGAGAGATGAACAGCAGATTCATACCAGGTGGCCGTTACTTTTCTAGACACAAGTAGGTAAGAATTTTTAGGTAATTTGTGCTAAATTCATAAGGATAATGAATGAGAAAGATAAATTCAAAGTATCTACAGCTTTGGTTTCTGTTGAATGAATTTGGGTCAGGGGCTGTCAAAGGAGCGTCCCTACGCTCTCTGAAGTCACACCTTGCACCTATATAACTAACAAGCCACAATTGCAGATTGGTCACTTGCATGAACACTGCAGTCATAATGCTTGGTTCCAAGCCCCACCTTCGACACTTCCCATGTGTAATGTAGGGTCGATTTCTAAACTGTTCAATTTCTTTACTTTTTTTTCCCAAGGTTGAATTTTTGTTTTTCTTAATTTCAGGTGTACAAAACAATGTAATAGTTAGACATTTATACCCCTCACAAAGTGATTACCCTACCCCACCCCACCCCCCATCTACTCAGTTTCCTTACTTTTAAAATGGAAATAAAAGAAATTGTACAAACCTCATGAAAACTCATTGAACTGATACTTGGAGCAGTGCCTGCTTGGTCACATTAAACATTCTATAAATGTTGGTACTAATTAGACTCTATGACAGTTCCTTCCTTAAATTCAATGCAATCTCCAAATGATGAAAGCATAATGTTAAGCATAGGCAAGGAACAGAGCCACGAAATAATTATTTGGTTTTTCTATTAATGTTATAAATAATATATGGCGTATTCCACCTCTCAATTCCATTAAGTACTGAATGAGGATCAGGTTCAGGGTTAATTTTTAAAAAGCAGTTTGTCCCACTAGTGACAGAACCTATTAACTTATTGCCACCTATTCCATACATAGACAAAATTTTAATTCACCTCTGAATATAGCTGTTCCAATGGCTAAGTGTTGTTTGATCACCAGCTCATTAGGTCAGTTTTGGAATTTCCTGCTGAAATATGGTATCTGAATGGCAAAATCTGCATATGGTAGGTAAGGCAGGGTATGAAATCTGAAGACAACACTCTTTCGCCACTAATCAGAGGTAGTGAGGTGCTCAGTGAAGGGTGATTTGGCACATCCCTATATGTACTCATTCACAGGGCAAGAGAATAAACCATTCCTAAAGGCCCAGTGTTCTCTGTTTCATTTGACCGGTAGTCTTGGAAAAGTGTATGTGTATCTACAGGGGGTTAAGGAGGTGAACTTTCACAGAGGTTGTATTTGGCAGTGGTCCTCTGATTAACTTGACCAGCAACCCCAGCATCACCTGTTAGAAAGGTGAAGTCACAGGCCACGTTGTAGACCAATCTAGACAGTTCTGTATGTCAACAAGATGCTTGGGGATCTATATGCACGTTCACGCTTGAGAAGCACTGCTGAGTGAAGGAGCTCATACTCTGGGAAAATGAAGGCTGATTTAAGGTCTCAGTTTCTACTTATTTTTCCCATTCCTGTGGTTTCTGACTTACTAAAAAGACAGTTAAAGCAGGTCTGGGGAATCTGAGAACAAGTCCGGAAGGCACTCCACCCCTACCTGCCTCCACATCGCCTCTCCTTTCCCACATCTGAGTGAGAAAGAGTCTGTATGTTCACATACCCCCGACCTTGATTCTCTTCATGAAGTGATGGATTTTTGGTTGAACAAATAGGATGCTCAGACTGTGGGTACCAGTACAACTCATCAATTTGAACACCCACAGCCTTTAAAAACAAAATCATAAAATATGACCGAACATACAGTGCGAAGACCAGGGATAAATTTTCCTATGACAAGAGCATTTTTTAAGCCCACAAGTTTGTACTGGGTAATATGTGCTTTATCACTAAAGACAGCTGTTGTGTCAAGTTGTCAGGCTAAGTGGATTTAAGAGAACAAGGAGGGATGGGACAACACAGCCCAAACTTATTTGTTTAAAGTTATGAATTAAGTATTCCTTATTTGTTTCACTGGCCTATACAATCTTAACTTATAGTGGAGAAGAGGGAATAATGAATTTGTTTTCAGAACAAGATTTGAGATTAGAATCTAGTTTGAAACTCTACTAATCATCTCTGATGTCTTTTTAAATGATAAATCAACTTCTTTTGAAGTATTTCATAAAGCTAAAATCTCACAGTTGAACGTGAGTGAAATTTTTCTTCATGAAATCCAAGTAGCATATGTCTTAAGTAATTTTTAAATGTTATTTTCCTCCTGAGGACTAGGGTCTTTAAACATAGCAAATAGTGGTTTTCACATTGCTAGCATGTATCAATTTCTAAACCAAATTATGTTATCTATATTACCGTGCAGGTGAATTGAACATTTTAAGAGGATACCCCATTTTTTTTTGCCTTGATATATCTTCTGTGGATTCATTGCATCTCAAAATTTACTTTGAAGGTCAAGGTTAAGAAGCAATTTGAGTAAAACAAAGAAAGCCAAAGTGGATGATACAAAAAAAAAATAACATGATTATCAATAATTTGTAGTTAATGTGCCATTTTGTTATTCTATCTTTTGAGAATTTAAACACTAGATAATCAGAATTATTTGAGGCTTAAAGTTGAATATTCACATTATAAGCGTAACCCATATACTATGTTACATAGTACTTTTCAACCCTGGGAGAAAATGCAGTGTGCAGGGCCATACCAGCCCAACTAAATCAGGATCATTTGGGGGGTGGGTATGGGCTGTGCATCAATAGTAAAAACAAACAAACACAAAACTCTCCAGATGGTTTTAGCTGCAGTTATGTTTGAGATCTATTTCCATCTGTTGGAAGACACTCACAGACTTTGTATTTGATGTATATAAGACACTGTTCTAACTACAAATTTCTAATAAGGAAAATTATATCTATTTATTATACATAATGTCTGGGTATGAATTTCAAGAGGGTAAAAGCCATTCTTATAAGACTGTGATCATAAAATCTCCAGTTGAGTGAAATACTAGTTTAATATATGAAAAGTACATCCTGATAAAATATATGGGCATGTATATTTCTTTTGGGAGTGCTCACAAATGTCATTGTTTCTAACTCTTACTAGTGCAACTGAGATTTTATTGCCTTTTTAAACTTTATACAAGGGAGAATACAGTCTCATAAACATCCTTCTAAGAAAAATAGAATACACACCTGAAACTAATTAAAAAAATAAAAATAAAATATCTTATAAAAATAAGATAGAAAAAAAGAAAAAGAAGTAGAATATAACTTTCAGCTGGCATGACTCCATCCACAGCATAAATATATACAGTTGGCCCTTGAACAATGTGGAGGTTAGGGATGCCAACCCTCATGCAGTAAAAAACCCACATATAAATTTTGATCCCCCCAAAAGTTTACTAATAGCCTACTGTTGGCTGGAAAACTTAACGATAACACAAACAGTCAATTAACACATATTTTGTATGCTATATACATTATATGTTGTATTCTTAAAGTAAGCTATAAAAAGAAAAATGTTATTAAGAAAATCATAAGGAAGAGAAAGTGCACTTATAGTACTGTATGCATTTATTGAAAACAATCTACATATAAATGGGCCTGCACAGTGTAAACCTGTGTTGTTCAAGGGTTAACTGTAACTGGAGTTCAGTGTTTGAAAATGACCGCTATGTTTTGTATGATGTGATGTTCATTAACTAAAATAGTGCTATTTACTTTTCCTTATAATGCTCAGGTTTTAAAATTTTTCAGCAAATTTCAAATTGAAGCATTTTGGATGGCACTGAGCTATAATTATCTCTGTTTATGTCTTAGTGAGTTAGTATATGTTTTGAGGAGGCACTGGAGGAAATAGGCACTTTGTCCACTAGTTTAGCAAATTTTTTTGGAAGCGTAGCTTCTCTGATGAGTAGGTTTTATTGATATTCATGGCAAAGGAAATATTGGGAAGTACATACATTTGCAAATAGATATAGACCCAAAATATGTAAAACTATATACAACAAAACATCGGATTGTGAGTAACTTGGTTTGCAAGTGTTCTGCAAGACAAGTAAACATTTCTAATACATTTTAATGTAGTAAACGAGAGATGTCTTGCGATACGAGCAGTTTGTTTCTGGAATGAATTATGCTTGCAAACCAAGGTATTACTGTACTCTTTATACTTAAAAATTGCTTTGAAGATTCAGAAAGGCAAACAAACAAAAATCCCACTGGAAAAAAATTTTCATTTAAGGCTGCTGTATGTTTGACTTAAAGTAACATAATAGTTTCACTGCTTTGGAATGACTTGACGGTGTTATCTAAAATTAGGTAGGGAATACAAGAATCATTATTATTTTTAAATGGGTCATTGTAGAATCCTCATCTCTAGTATAATTTAAAATACATAGGAAAAAATAATTTTTAAAGAAATTTTTAAAGGGGGTTGGCTAAGATACATACAGATGAAAGCAACATATATATATATATATATATATATATATATATATATACACATATATATATGTAGTTTCTAAATGTTTACTTGCAGACATTCCACAATTATAGATCTAAGAGAAAGAGGCTAATGACCCTGGGAAAGAAGGAAGAAGATATGATGTCTGGAAAAGTCTTTATCGGGCATGAAGGGAAAGTGAGAGGCACTCACATCTGAGGCAGTAGGTTTGAAAGAGAATGGAGACCAAGCGAAGAAAAACAGGCAGCAAGACATTGATGTCTTGACTTCATTTATGGGTTGAAATCTTAGAAATAGGACTAGGAATGTGTCAGGTAAGTTTGAAGAAAGTGTTTATCTCCCTTCTCTGTATGAAGGAAAATGGCCACAAAACAGCTTTTAAAATCAAGGAGCTTCCAGAGACTAAGACATGACTGCACACCAAATTTAAAGTTCAACTTAAACTTGAAACACCTACCTCTAGATGGCACAGGGTTGGCAGTGAGGGTTTGAGGGTAGTAATAGCAGTTACAGAACAAAAATGCACAGTTGAGGGTGTATTGTAAGTAACTTCCCTACATATTTGTAATTATAGTTATCCTTCCATACTTTAGCTTCTGATAAAGTTTAAGTCATGTTAAAACTGTAAAGTAATTGAATGGTGTTCAAGTTTATTATTCTCCCTAATCATTTCACAAGTGGACTTTATCATTTGAGAGCTACTAGTAGTGATGACATATTTGCTTCTTATTGCTATGGGAAGAGTGCTTCTCCTGAGACAAGGGCTATATATATTTGGTCCCCTGTTTTGAAATCACATATTTTGATGATTTTCAACTTAATTGCCTCAAGCAATATGCTATGAACACTATGCTATGCTGCCCAGATATTCCCACCAGGACTGAAGGATATTTTCACCTAGTTTTTGGAAGGACTGTTGTCAATCCTTTGGAAACTGTGCTCAACTGAAGAAAGCCTCCTTGTTCAAGGTCATGTCCCCACACCAGGCACTACCTAAATCCAGTGACTGGTTACTGAAGGCTTTGAGACTTGGCTCAATACCCTATCTCAAGACCACTATGACTATCCATTCTAGCTTCAGAGCTTGTAGGAGGCCAGCCACAGCCAACTTCTCTCTCCACCCAGGCCTAATTTGTTTTCATTACCCTAAGATTCTAAGAGCACTGCCTACTAAATTTCCTGCATGAAAATCTGCATCTTAGAGTCTGCTTCACAGGTAACTTGACCTGCAACAGTTGCCTCTAGTAACAGACTAAGAGTAGATGGACTGGATCACTTGCTACCCAACTGATAATAAACCATCACTGGTGGTAGATGGAACTTGGATAACTTCTATAATAAGGTATCAATGAAATTGTTAAAACTTTTATCAGTGGTGAACTAGAGAGGTGAACTGGTGGATGGAAATGTACTAGCCAGTGCAATATAGCAGGTGTTTAAGAAATATGGCAGAAATAGTATTTATTAATGATACTGGAGTTGGATGACTATTTCTGGTGGTAAGCAATGCTGTGCATAAAGAAAATGAAAGTCTGGGGATTATAACTTTCAATTGAAAGCTAACTATGATAGCAAGAGTAACTCCTTAGTAGCATGTAACAGCTTTTATTCCCACACACTGACAGAGAAAGCTAAGGACCAGGTGCAGGACCTAATGGAAAGAGTGGCACAACTCCAGAGAAGGTTAAGCACTCAACCTAGACAAATCGTATATGCCAAGTTTAGAACACTGATAGGGAAAAAAGGAGACCCTGAGATACGGGATGGCTTATCTGGGTTCATGCCCTTGAAAATCTTGATTCTTCAAATTCCTTTGAACTCTCCAGACTTGTAGATGTGGTCCATTTCTCTCTGTTATTGGATAATGCTCACATTTGTCTTGAAGAAAATCTCTCTCCTGCAAGACCTTATGTGTCTTCCCCAAAATTGAACTTCCCTCTCCTCTTAAGAAATAGGTCAATGACTAGAGTTATGTCACACCACAGTCTAGCTATGGAGGTGTTAGTCTTGCTAAGGGAGAAAGGGACTATATTCCAAGGAACTGGAGGACCAAGCAAACTGTTCCTATAGAGGAATCAGGAAAATATATGTATATATGGAACTGAATTCAGAGAAAATTTACCATCATATAAGGGAGAGTGTATTGATACAGGACAATTGTTTTTGGAAAATATTCTGGCAAAATATTAACACATTGAGGATGGGGCATTTAAATTTATAGATGCAAATCTGTGTCACCAGTCCACAATGTATTAAAAAGACTGTAGGAGATGGTGCTAGTATGTTTCTAGGATGTCTCTTAAAAGTTTAATGAAAATGGTGGCCCAGAATAAGTGAAAGGATTGCTATGGAAAATGACAGTCAAATAGAAGAAATAGTTCAGCGAAATGGGCATTCCACAGTGGATACAAGATGTAAGACTGGAAAAAAAACTACGACATAATTATGTTCTACAGGGCAGCCAGGAAGATACTTCATTTAACAAATAATAAGGAGCATTTCTAGTGAGAAAGTCATCAGCTTTAGAGCCTAGATTTATGTGGGGAGGATGTTAGGAAACTAGTCTCACTGATAAAAATGGTGTTGGTAAATTCTCAAAATAATGGAGTCTAGGTGATGGCTCTTAATTCAAAGCAAGGTCGACTGAGTGGTATTCACGGGCAGCAAGGTTGGAATGATAATCAGAGGAGCATGGCAAGTACAGAGCCATAGATACAACTAATATAACACAGTTTTCTTGGGATCAAGATAAACGTATACTTAACAAGGGCATTGCTCAATTTCTCTAACAACAATACAAAAAAATCAAGGGAAGATAATTAAGTAGAGGGAAGGCATCCATTTTAATAACATTTCTCATTCTCTTGTCAGATATCTAGCTGTGAGCCAGTGTTCCAGCTCTGAACCCTTGAATGAAGAGCAGACTGGACCCCTAAGAGGAAGTATCCTGAAGCAATCCAGTTGTAATGATTACCTCATCTTTCCCCAAAGAGACATACAGCCATTTTCTTGAATAACCATACATTGGGAAAAGGAGATACCCAAACGTCTGAGGATTGTTGCACAAAAGGACTAAGTAGACATCAATACCCAAGAACACAAATCATCTTCATAGTCCCCTGTGAAGGTAGGAACACGTAAATGCCAGTAATAAATGGAATCCTGGTGCAAATTCAGCTCCAAAAAAAAAAAAATGTGTCCACTGGTTTATCTCAAGAACCTTAATTATATCTGCAAAATATCTTTTGCCATTAACAGGCTTTGAGGATTAGTTTCTGACCATCTTTAGAGGCCACTGTTTGATCTACTATCCCACCCCCACCCCCCCATCCATTTAATGTCTCAAGATGAGTAGTTTTTTACCTTGTTGCACATGAGAAAGATCTGGGGAGTTTTAAAAATATCCATTCTGGATCCCATCTCCAGAGACTCTGGTTTAATTGGTTTAGATTTGAGGCCCAGGCATATATGTTTTTTGAAAGATTCCCAATTTCATGCTAAGTTAAGAACTGTTATCATTATATGCCATTGAACTATTCTCAATGGTTCTAGCCTGGCTCTAACTTCCAAGATGAAACAGCATTCAGATATAATTCAGTTTTCTCTCAATTATGTAATTATTCTAACCATTCTCACAGAAGTTCTTTCCTCATTCAATGAGCTAAAATAAACTCATCATTTTTACATGTCCTTGGCTAAAAATATTAATTATTAAGCCTAGTTTGGCCCCATCTTTTCTGCAAAGCTGTCTGAGTAGAATCTTTCAAAAATGTTATCTCCCTCTTTTGAATTCCTGGTTACTTATTATTCATACCTATTACTTCTAAAGAAGTCGCTTACACCACTGCTTTAGCACCTTACAAAGACTTGTATCTCGCAAAGCTTTCCTGTACCTCCCAGACAGAGGGACCTGAAATCCTGGGTGTGGGTCTTTGTTGCCACAGTACATGGCTCACTTCCCTAACATATAAGCTTACCTTACTATTTGGGAGGAAGAACAATGGTAATTAATTTCTCAAAATATTATTAAAATTAAAATTATTTAAAATCAAATTAGCATTGCATTGTTTTTCAGACTCTATGGTGATTTTGATTGATATTATCGGGTCTATACAGAATCCTTTTGAAGAAAAAAATGAGATTTGGAAAGCTCACTTCTCTTCCTAGATTATGGGATAACAGGCATAGGGGTCATGGTGTCAGGAGAAACCATGTAGCATAGCAGAGAGGAACTTGTGTAAAACAAAGAATTGTTAAATATGTATCATTTCCTATTGGGCAGAGATGTAATGGGGTCTTCAGGAGAGTGGAAAGCAGGTAGGTGCTCAACCCTTTGGCACCTACCTGCATGTTTCTCTCCCCTTCACTTTCTTCTTTTTTTTCCCCATCTTATCCCACATCTCCCTCGTCTCAACTGAAGATACATCTCACTGCCCTCCATCCTCTCAAGGAATGCAATACATCCTCAAAAGCTATAAATGTTATTTGTTTGCAGGCAATCTCTGCTTTCATCCCTGCAACCAAACTCTCCTTGGGGAAAAACAAACACAACAAAATGATGGCTACATTCTCGGTAAAGACAGAGAAAAACATACACGAATTAAAGTCTCAATAAACTTCATGACCACACATTATAAAACACTTCTCAATAATACTCTCAGGTAAGTATCATTATGAAATACAAACTGCTTGGTCCCCAAACATTTAGTGAGTATAAATATAAATGAACCCACTTATGGAAAAGCTAGCTTCGTGACCTGGGGTCACTTCTCTGAGCCTCAGATTTCTTGTTTATAAAAACAGGATGTTAGACAAGGTGATCTCTAAGGACCTTTCTAAGCCCCAAATCTGCCTCAACGTTATTGAAACTGTATAAAGAAAAACAGCTCAGTGGAACAGCAACTTATACAAAAATTAGCTTATTCCAGCCAGAGATTTCATCTTTGTGGGTTTTCTGTCACGACGGGAACAGAGGCCGTTTGACTTTGTAATTTGAATTTAATTGATTTGCAGGCTTATGGTGCCCTACAGTGCAATGGCTTCTCCATGTAGGAGAGAATTTCTACTCTAGAAGATTTTTTAATTCTCTGATACGATATTATGCTTATGTTTCATGCTGAAATCACAACTGTCTTTCTGAATTTCCCAAGGACCTGCTGTCGACCTGCTTTACCTTTTGTCACTCTCTTCCCATGCCACTTCCTAGCATCCTCTATCACCTCCTTTTAGAAAACTCTGAAATATCTCTCTCCATGCCCCTCTCCTGAGTTCAGCTTTGAATTCCATCAGCTTGCTGGACAGCTCCACTTTTATGATCCATAAGGACTAAAACTAAACATGTCAAAGAGACTCACTTGGTCTCTCTTCCTCCTCCTATGTCTTTTTCTGTGATTATCATCTGAATCTTCTCTGTCACTAAGGCTGGAAAACATCTGCTATCCTGTCAGAATCCTGCCTTTCTCATTCCTCCCTGTCAGTAATGGGGTTCTAGAATAGCACAACGGCTAAGAGTGCCAGCTCTGGAGTGAGACAGCCTGGTTCAAATCTCAGCTCCTCTGTTCCCCAGCTGTGTGGTCTTCGGCCTCAGTTACCTGTCTCCAAGACCAAACCAATAGCCCTTCTCTTAGGCTTGTCATGAGGATAAGATTAAATAATGTATGTGGAGTTCTCTGCACAGAGTAATCATCTAATAAACAAATGATAATGATTACCCTATTTGAATTCCAAACTCTTCAATATTTTTCTCAAGTCTCCATTCCCATTTACACTAAATAACAATAACTTTCTTTGCCTCATGCATAACCTTTTTACCAGGTCCCATTTTGTCATTTTAACCACTCATTTACCATATATCAGTCTCTGGCTTCCCATTCCCTGCAGAATAGCTTCCCATTTCTGATTACCTATAGAAAAATTATTTAGTTCAATAGTCAAGAGCATTCATGATCTGGACCCAAAGCCCTTTTCCAAATTTATTTACTACAGTTCCATTACCTGTAATTTGAATCCCAACAAATTTAAATACTTACTTTCTTCCAACCATACTATGTAATTTGCCAACATTCCTATATTTACTCTGTCATGATCTCCCTGCCAATATCACCATTTCCTGGTAGAAGCTCAAATACTACTTAGGTCTTTACATCCTTCATCATCTGGGGGTTTTCTCCCCTCCCCTAACTTCCCATACTTAACCTGTCCTTTACTTACAGTGCTCATCTCCCTTCTCACTTTCATTAATTTTGTTCAGGTACCTAACTCACCTTCTTTATTTAACTGGAAAGGGCTTCATGGAAGGAGCCATTTCATCCCATATTTGTATGCTCCAAATAGCTATTCTATTGGAAACATAAGGGGCCAACATTTTTAGAGAATGAAGGAAAGAAAGGACATACATACATACATATATAAATAATGAATGGATAAATGAATGAATGAGCTATCAGACAATGCTTATTTATCTAGCATGTACTATATAAATGCCAGAAAACTGGCAAAACCAAGAAGAAAGATAATATTTGGGTAGGCTAAATAAAAACAGGTGAAAATTAACACAAGAAATCGTAACATAAATGTCACTACTGATACAGTGAGATGAAGGGCAAGAGAAAGTCAGCCAGGGTAATTAACATGGAAAAACTAATCTTTCCATCTACCACACATCATGTTTGTTGCCTTAATCAGCTACATATACATAAGCAATTTTATCCTAATATAAAACATCTTGAATTCAGCCATGGACCAGTCTGATTAAATATCAACAATAATATTAATTTCACATTATTAGTAGTATAACAATGTTAATTATACTGCTTCATACAACAGTTCCAATATTTTTACACACTGCCTCATTTTTAGTCTTCACAATGATGTAGTCTCGGTATTTTCTTTATTAAACCAAGAAATTTAGATATCAAAAATTATTAAGTTGCCTACCTACTTACTGATATAGAATCTGGGACTCAAATCCAGAGTTTATGACTTGAAATCCAGATTCTTTCATTCTTTTATTCCTGAAACTCATGTCGAGTAGTTTGTATTCAAATTCTGCAAAATACAGTGACAAAGCTGTATATTATCCCTCTAAAAGTCTACTCCTGCTCTGGTCAGTGATATTTTTAAACAAAACAGTGAGTTCAGTTTGTCAGGGCTGAATATCAGCCTTTTACATGCTGCTCATGCTACCCCTGACAAGGAATAATGGCCCCTCTACAGATTTCTCACCAGACTGTAACAAGCCTGGGATGTAGAATCTATGCTGCCAACTTGTTCTGAGGAATTGTGTTGCTCCTCTATAATTTGTTTACTTTCTCCCTGGAGCCCATTATCGCTGGATGATTTTAGTCCTGAAAAGAAGGCAGAGGTAGCAGCAAGCATATGAATGTTTGCTGATAAATGCTGCTTTATGGTTCTGGAACACACACAGAAAAATAATACAAGGAGGAGCTGCGTATTGTAACTCTATGAAAAGAAGCGTTCTTTTCCAAAAAGTAAAAAATACCGAGAAATAAAAAAATATTGATTTAGGGTTTCTTAGTCTGGATGAGGCAAATGATAATTTATTAATTAATTTGATCTGATGCATTTATTATTATTTATTTTAGTTGGTTAGAAAAATAGCTGAAGTTTGAGTGAAATTGTATTTATACATTTTTTTCCTCCGTGTTCTAAATATGGAAAATAAAATTAATTTATATTAACTTTATATATATATATATATATATATATCATATAATTTACATATATATTATCACAGGAAACATGTAATCAAAAATAAATGTAAAATTCAGCGTGCTAAATTAATAATTTGGGAATCTCAAAAATGGGAACAAATTCCAAATGCTTCCCAAAGCCTGCTCATTACAATGCCTACAAAAGACAGAAAAAGACACAATTGCAAAAGAGTGAGGGAAAAATCAATCTGAAAGTAAGCCTATTAGAAAACAATTCACCAAGTAGGAGATACATAGAACTGAATCTAAAGTCACAACCAGTAAGAAGCATTCATTTTGTCCCTGTGAGGACTCAAAATTGCCAAAATTGAAAAAGTCTTGCTGGGAAACTCAGAGCTTCCTCCACCTTCTATCTCCTAACTATAGTCTTAGTATCATCAATAACAAGAGAACTGAACATTTATCCCTATCTTTCACTTTCACTGAGTAAGAAGAATATTTTCTGTCTATCTTCATATGTCACATCCCATCAATATCTGTCCATCTGTATTTATTTGTACATTGCAGCGTGCGCGTGCGCGCACACACACACACACATTAGAAATTAAATGTAGACTTGAGGTGTTACTCATATTTTGGGGAGTAGGAGAGATGAAATACTGATTTAAAAAAAGTTTCACAGTTAATGAAGAACACAGAAATATAATACAGTAGTGCATAATGGAAAATGTGGCTTTTGTTTGTGCAATATGAGTTTTCAGTGATCAAATATATCAGAAAATAACTTTGGTGAAACTAGCATATATATGCTAGTTGAAGTCTGCTTAATAGTGTACACTGGTTTTGAAGTGCATCATATGAGTAATTCTTTTGTATTTTAAAGTGAATTGGGAATACTGTTAATATACAAGTTAATGGTGACCAAGGCTTAAGGAAAGTCCAATTCATCACTTGATGGCAAACATGGGTCTGGGATAAACCTCAGATTTTTCAAGAATCAGTGAACAAGTAAACTATCTAGAGATGAATAAAACGAAACACAACATGCCAAAACTTATGGGATGTAGATAATCCAGTCATTTGATGAAAATGTAGAGCTATCCATGCCTGAAATAAAAGATAAAAAAAATCTAAAGTCAATAATCTAAACTTTTACCTTAATGTAGAACTGAACCCAAACAAGGAGAATAAAGGGATTACTAAATGTTAGAAGTGATATGAATGAAATAAGAAATATACCAATACAGAAAATCAATGAAACCAGAAGTTGGTTCTTTGAAAGATCAACAAAATTGACAAACATTTAACTTAACCGAGAGGGAGAGGGAGAGGGAGAGTGGAAGAGGAAGAGAGAGAGAGAGAGAGAGAGAGAGAGACTCAGATTACTAAAATGAGGAATGAAAGAAGAGATATCCCTACCAACAAAACAGGACTAGGACATAAAATTTATAATTTCCCATTAATAAATTAGATAATCTAGACAAAATCAACAAATTACTAGAAAAATTTAACTACTGAAACTTATCTTTAAAATAGGTAATCCCAAATGACCTATAAAAACTAAAAAAAAATGAATTATTAATCAAAAAGCTTTTCCCAAGAAAAGGTTAGGATCAGACTTCACTGTTGAATTTTACCAAATATTTAGAGTATTAGCATAATTTTTTTAGTTCTCAAATTCTTCCACAAAGAAGAAGAAGAAGGAACAGTTCCCAATCCATTCCACAAGGCCAAAATTACTATGAAACAAAAACCAAAGACATCACTTTGAAAAGAAACAACAGAAAACCCCTTTTAATTAAGACATGAAAATCCTCACAAAATACTAACTAACCAAATTAAGCGGCATATAAATAAGATTATATATCATGACCAATTAGGATTTCATCAGAAATACAAGGCTGTTTCAACCTACACAAACCAGTGTAATACGCCATATTAACAGGATTTTAAAAAGAACCCACATGAACACCTCACCAGATGTACAACAAGCATTTGATAAACTCTAACACCTTTTCATGATAAAAAAAAAACAAAACTCTAAGCAAACTAGGAATAGAAGTAAAGTTCCTCAACCTGATAAAGAGTCTATTAAAAATCCACAATTGACATCATATTTAATGGTGAAAGAATGTAAGCTTGCTCCCTAAGATAAGGATACGTGCTCCTGCCAGTTATATTTAGCATATGGTTAGTGGGACTAGCCAGGACAATCAGACAAGTAAAAGAAATAAAAGGAATCCAAATTGGGATGGAAGTAGTAAAATGAACTCTATTTGTAGCGGCATGATGTTGTATATTGAAAGTCCTAGTCCTAATTCATCCACACCAAACATAATGAGTATGTGTGTGTGTGTGTGTGTATATACATACATATATAATTTATATATGTATATATATATACACATATATAATTTATATATGTGTATATATATATACATATATATATATATTTGCAAGGTTCTAAGATACTAGATCAGCACACAAAAATCAGTTGTGATTCTGTATACTAGCAGCCAACAATTTAAAATTGAAAAATGTTTTAATTCTATATACAATAATAGCTTTAAAAAGAGTACAATTTTAAGAAATAAATTTAACAAATAAGTTCAAAAGTTGTACAGTGAAAACTATAGAACACTGCTCAAATAAATTAAAGAACACCTAAATTGAAAGATATCTCATGTTTATTGATTGGAAGATTTAATTTCTAAATACATCAATACTTCCCAAATTGATCTATAGATCCAATGTCATCCCTGTCAAAATTTCAATATCCTGCTCTGTAGAAATCAACAAGCTGATCGTTTTTTTTTTTTTTTAGCTGAGCCATCCTGCCACCTGTTGGCAGTTCAGCGGCAGCTCAGCTTGGGCCGGGAATCAAACCACTGTTCTTCAGAGCTCACACCCTTGAGCGAGCTCTTAACCAACTGAGCCACTCGGCCAGCCCTGATCTTAATATTCACATGGAAATGCCAGGAGCCCAGAATACCCAAAAGAATCTTGAAAAGAAATTACAAAGTTGGAAGCACAAAAGACCTCAAATAGCCATAGCAATCTTCAGAAACATGAACAAAGCTGGAGGCATCTCACCTCCTGATTTCAAACTATAATATATTAAAAAGCAATAGTAATCAAAACAGTATGGTACTAGCATAAAAACAGACACATAGTTCAATGGAATGGAATACAGAGTGCAGCAATAAATGCATGCATATGCAGTCAAGCAGATCTTTGATCCTGCCATATGGGACAACATGGATTAGCCTTCAGGGCATTATGCTAAAAGGAATAATCTAGACCGAGAAAGACAAATAGTCTATGATCTCACTTATAGTTGGAAACTTAAAAAGCTAATCTCATAGAAAACAATAGTAGATCGGTGGTTACCATGGGCCGAGGGTTGTGGGAAATGGGGAGATATTACTAAAAGGTTACAAATTTAAATTATAGTTATAAGATGAATAATTTCTGGGGATAGATGTACAGCACAGTGACTATAATGAACAATATCGTAGTATATACTTGAAAGTTGTTAAGCCTAGACCTTAAATGCTCTTGCCACCAAAGAAGAGAGGTAACTATGTGTGATGATGGATGTGTTAACTAACCTTATTATGGTAATCATTCCACTATATATCAAATGATCATATTTTACACCATAAATTTACACAATGTTATATGGCAATTACATCTCAAATCTGGAAAAATATTGATTACTAGTTATTATTTTTTCTACGTAATAATGCTGGAATTTTAGAACATTTCATTCTGTTTACCCTTCTCTTGAATAATGTGTTATTCTTTTCCTCCATTTTATTTCTTATATGTTAAACCACAAAATACATTATGTTCTTCATTCAATATTCAATTCTGTATACCCATATACTTACCATTTCTGTGACTCTTGTTCTCCCAATATTTATGCTGAGGAACTCACTTGAGTCTTCAGCTTCGAAACATAGTTATGTCCCATCAGATTTTAATATAAATTTCATTAAATTGTATTGTGTGGGTAAATACCACGTGGATAGATACATAGATATATACATTCTAAAACGTATGCACTCTTGGGTAATTTCCAACTGTGGGCTAATGTAAGAGTGACTTCTGAGTCCCTGAAAAGTCTATACCATTCTAGTGAGATAGAGCCTAGGCTGAAGATGATAAAATAATCTAGTCTACCCACACATGAAGAATTCATCTAATTGAGAGTAAGCAGGTTTTATTATTGTTTGGGATATATTTTGAGCTTTAATTTATTTGTAAGTTAAACTCATAAAAAAGCAAGATAACGTGGTTTCATAATTTGGTTCAAGTAATTAATGTCCTTAGATATTCTTTTTCAAGAAAATTTAATTTTTTCAACTTTAATATATACCAAGAATTTCATAATGGAAAATAATTTATATTCATCTTTAAGACAAGCCTTTGTTGTGATTATTATGGATATGTCTATATGTATTTCATTTTTGGAATTATCTTTAATATATTGAGTAACTTTGGTTGAGTTACAAGGGATTACACTTTTGAACCTCAGTTTAAGTGAGAAAAAGAACATGGAATTGAATTTTCACCCTCATATACAGAGTGCCCTTGGACATAATTTAATCAAGGTACTGTTCTAATTGATATAAGAGATATCCTGGGAACTCTAAAATCTCTACTACATGCTAGTAGTCCCCAAAAGTTACATAAAGCAACTGTAGCTGGTAATGATTTCCTGTTCTGAGAGACAAGACTAGCTTAGATAAAGAATGAGTTTAATGGTTAAGCCCACTGCGAGGGACAACTCACTACAAAATGTTGACTTAGGTGGGAATCTCTTGCCTCTAATGTTATGACACCATTTGAAGACAGCCACACTAAGGTGTGGCTTTTGCTTTTCTTATCCACTCCTTCCCAGTGGTGAATTTGGTGAGATGTGTTAGCATTATTATATGCCCTCCAAAGATGTCCACATTCCAATCCCTGGAAGTTATGAATATGCTGCCTTATGTATATCAAAAGATACTTTTCAGAAGTGATTAAAGGTCTTGAGGTGGGGAGAATTTCCTGGATGATCTGGGTAAGTCCAATGTGATCACAAGGGTCCTTATACAAGGGAGGCGAGGGAGTCAAAGACGGAGAAGACAATGGGCTAGGAGAGGTAGAGGTTGGAGTGGTGAATTTATGAAAGATGCAGGAAAAAGGCAAGGACCAAGGAACGCGGGTGGCTTGTAGAAGCTAGAAATGACAAGGCCATGGGTTCTCCCCTGGGGCCTCCACAAGGAATACAGACCTGCCAACACCTTGATTTTAGGGCTTCTGAACTCCAGAACTGTAAGGTAATAAATATGCGATGCTTTAAGCTATTAAGTTTGTGGTGATTTTTACAGAAATAAGGAACTAATACAGGAAGAATATATCATATTTTTCCCATTTTTTCCCCCCACCCCACCCTTTTTTTTTCCTCTTTGAGATCTGCCTGCCTGCAGAGGACATACATTCTGTTCTGCTCTTTTATGACATACAGTTTTCAGGCAGATGACCTTGGAAACCGCTGACTTTTAAACCCTGCCAGAGACAGTGACTGGATAAATGTGTCCAATTTAGGGTTAAAATGTAAGCAATTTTGTATTGACTAACAGACTTAATGCCACATTTTTCAACCTAGGCATTATAAGTAACAAATTGATTTTTTTATGTACATCCATTTGATTCCAATATCTATTTCTCACTTTGCTTCCTATTCAAAAAGGTGAAGAACCGATGCTATACGTTAGCTCTTTACATTCCTGTGATAACCTCATAGATTAGTTAACTGTTTCATAGTTGGTGACCTGGGGCAACTCACTCAACCCATCTGCATCTCTCTGTCCTCATCTCTAAAATGCAACTAATAATACTTTCATATTAGGTTGTTCTAATTTTTAAATATATTGTTTGCAAAGTGCTTAAATCAGTATCTGCCATATAGTAAGTACTTTAACCATGTTAAATGCCTTCTCATTCAGATTGCAAACTCTTACGGGGCTTCTTTAGTAAACTACCTTTAACAGTGCTTATACCATAACACATGAGCCAAGTACTCAGTAAACAAGACTGAAAAATGCTTCCCTTTAGCATCCACTATTTCTAAATAGCCAAATCTCTCAGAAATGCTTTTATTTTATAAAATGTTCCAAATAGATCTTTCCCTACCTGCCAATTAGGTCCACTTGGGGGGAAAAGGAAAATCAAAAAAAGTGTGAAGCCTGAAGGAATGCTACCCAAATTTTGTTTCCTCTTCACTATCATAAATGTTCAGCCTGCCTTGGAAATAGAGATTCACTGGAAACATACTTGTAGTCACTTTCAGCTTTGAGTATGTGAAGAAAAACAGCAAAATAAAAAATTTAAAAAGCTAAATGTAGCTAAAATAACATATCAGGAGAAAATATTTTGGAAACAGGACAAGCCAAGGTTTTTCATATAGCCATGAGCTCATTCATATATGTTCTAAAATAATATATTTTGTAAAAAATGTGTTACCTGCTTAAATGATAGAAATGCTTACTTTTTTCAATTTTTAACTTATGTTTACTGACATAACAACTTTGAAATCACGAGGTAGAGGCAATATCTTAATCATCGAAATTATGATTTCAAAGTGTTTTTGAGCACAAGGTGCCAAATAGGATGTTCAATGTCCAGCAAAATCTGGCTAAAATTGTTAAAGAGCAGGTTGCTTTAAAACAGTGTAATTACTCTGGGTAGCTGTCTCTTTGCATATAAATCATAGACATTTATCAACCTTCTTTGTCCTTGTCATGCTGACATTATTGATAGCATAACATTAATATAATATTCTAGGTCTTGGGATTGCTTGAGAGTAAATTACAGACCTAGAAGGACCTCCTAGGGTCATCTTAAGTACAGCAGTTCTTCTATTTTGTCTATAGCTCCTGCCTTAGGAAATAGCTTTCTAAACAATTTATATCACTCCTGTTTGCACTTGGTACTTGGTAGAAGGTCAGGAAATAAGCACAGAGTTCTCTTCTCATATCACAGACAGAGATCTGGATCCTATTTTACAGCTAAGAATTTAATAAATAATTTTGACATCCTTTTCAACATAACTTCAGAAATGTTTCTTAGGTACACTAGAAATGGTATCATTATCCAGTTATTGTTTTACATATTTTTTTGGATTTATTTGAGTACAATAGATTTTAAGTGAATGGCTAGATTTGAGATGGAACTAGAATTTTTTGTTCCATTGAAAATTCATTTAAGTAAGGGGCTATATATTCTTTCCCCAAAATGATATAATGCCCATATTTACTGAAGCCGAAATTAAACTAAAATACTTAAGGTGAAAATTTTTTTTCTCATTGATACAAAGTAATAAATTATTATAACATTGTTGGTGATAGTTGACAATGACTGACAGGCTCTATACTTGAGCATCTGAAGTAGATGTTTGTAAATGGGATAAATTAAAGACAAGGTCCCTCTTTGGAGGACCTCAAATCCTCTTCCTTATTATTGAGCAGTTGCAACATACATTAGAACATCTCTTTTTCCTCCTGTTCTCAGCTGTCAACCTCACTCACACATCTAATGTTTGAGAATTGCAGCAATTCCCAGTGAATTTGTGAAGTCAAGGCCATGTCAACATCCATATAAACTGGACAGGTGATTTGTAAGCAGTTCTCTGAAGAATAAAGGGTGGTAAACCTCTTTGTTGAAATAAACTGGCACTTACTTCTGGTGAGTTCTACTCTGACTAAAACTGTTATATTTAACAGATGGTAAGAAATATATAATGGCTCAAATGAGATATGATATCTAAAGTAATATTTTTCCATATTTCCCTCTACTTTTCTCTCTGCTCAACATGCTTTTGAAATAAAGACTTGGGCCCTTTCACTTTGAGTCCGTTTTCTGCAGCTGGTGTTAGAGATTTTCGAAGTTCCTATAATTTTTCAAAGCTGTTTTATAATATACATTTAAGTGGCAGGGAGTGTTTTATCAGTGAACTTCCTAGACACAGCAAATGTATTGAACTTCCACTTCAATCAAGCTATGTTCATTCAGTAGAATCACAAACAAAGCAATCCTGAAGGTAGATCTATGTGACAGGGAAGTTTCTTTCAGGTATCATTTCCCTGCTTCAGTCTAGCAGCTTTGCATAGCAAGTGAGTATCACTCTTGCTGTAACAGGCTTAGATTCCGAAGTGTTGGGTTGTCGGAAAAATCATGACATATTTTTTCTGTTTTTCATTGCAAAAATGTGTCATATCTTTTCCAACAACCCAATAGTTACAGAGAACACTAGTGAAAGTGTTTCCAGTCCAGTTGAACTTAACATTCCAAATCTCTGCCTTTATATGACTGAGCAGAAAAATCCTACTATGGCTAATTCAGTAGCTAGTAAAGACTGGATCTGTGTAACTGCAGAATTCACAAATACAACAACTACTCATTTTCATATACTGACTCCAATTCACCAGACTATGATTCCTAATTCAGTCTTCATCTTCACCCTAATGCCTGCCTCCTTATTGCCAAATATATCCCAATCAGATGGCATTTCCAGCATCTTAGAGCCTATGATCCTTGACTACATTTCATCAATATATCTGGGGTGAGATGGCACCACTTGAACCTTAGGACCATTTAGAAAGACCAATCTTTTTTAGGACCATTTAGAAAGACTCTGTGACACAGCTTCTGCTAACTTTCCTTTCTGTATATTTATTAGAGCTTTTGCTATACAGGATAATGTCCATCCCTTTTTTATCAGCCCATTTTCTTCCTGATGGCTTTGCATATTGACCTATACATTCAGTTTCTACTGATAATCATTCAACCCAGTATGATTCTATTTTTCTCTCGGGTGCTACACAAAATTCACTTTGCAAATTACCAAACCTGAACCAGATAACTGGTCTACATTTCAATTTTCACACTTTGAAAAAAAATCTCAAACCTCGCCTTGGTCAAACTATACCCATGAGTTCCAGACTTATATTTTCCTTTATCTACCGAATACTTCCATGTTTACATCTCATAGACATCCCAAAATCAACATATTCAAAACTTTTCCCATCCATACTTTCTTCTCTGCCTATATTTCCACCTTCAGTTAATATAAGGAACCATCCCTAATTTGAAGTGACCACAAAGTATTGCCTATCATAGTAAGCCCTTATTAAAGAAATGGCATTTTATGTTTATGCCTTTATATGTAGTTTATTCCACTTGAACCCTCTATTTGAGCTATTATAATACTAGTGTCATTTTACAAATATTCTGAAATGTATGTCATCATGTATTTCCAGTGAATAACAATAATTTTAGAGCAAGCTAATATTATGCATGTCTTAGAAATAAGAATAACGAATTGCATTTAAATAAGAAAGTCAGTTAGATTAAGGAGTTTCCCAAATCATTAAATCTGCTTGATTTTACATAACATTTATCATAAATATTATTTACATTTTTTCTTTTGTAACAGAATTTTAGATGAGAGGCTTTACACTGAAACACATTTATTTCTAGAAAAATCATATATTAGTTTTGATAAACTAGCCTGAGACACATTTAGAAATTTACATAATAATATTTTTTTCAAGCATGTTATAACAAAATACACCTTCCAAATCTCATATTCAGTGCTTAAGATTAGTCTTCTGGATGAGAGATGATACTCCTCCCTAAAATAATCATTTCTTAATTTTGGTTTGCTTCATATTTTGATGAATAGTCTCACATGTTACATTTTTTGTCTGTTTAAAAGGAATCAGCCTTTATCGCTATAAAGAAAAAAAGCATAGCATTAATGTATATACCAAATATAATTATAACTGCTGCCGCATCAAACTTAGAAAAAATTGTAATCCTTATTCTATAATAGAGATATAGAAGGTAATTAAAATTCTCCAGGACTTTTAATTTTTGCTTTTTAATTTTTCTTACCTTCTGTGACTTTACAAGTTATGCACAGTTTTGTGAAAAAATTGTGTCACCTAAATCATTTTCAGATCATTTATTTTCTAATGAAAAGGTGCATAACTATCACTTGAGAAGAGCTTAAATGTAGTATGTAAACTCAGATCATGGACAGTAAAGTAAAAGCAGTAATATTCTCCCACATTCTAAACATGCCATATATCACCATTTAGCCTAAATGTAGTACTTCCAAGGTAATCATTTCCAAAACCAACATGCACAAAGCCCTGTGATCAGGGCTACAGTGCACACTGATTTAAGACGGGTAGTCTTCTCTGAAGAAGCATACATGACAGAGGAAATGGCTGGATATATCACGAAGAGTAAAAAAAAAATTTAAAAGGCAGTGCCAATAGCAATAATATTAATAATAAAAGCTATTGTTTACCTGGTACATTCTAAATATTTCACAAGGAATATTTAATAAAATTCAATAACATATCTATGTATTATAATTCCCATTTTAGAACTGAGAAAAATAGAGCTCAGAAAGAGGAAAATAAGCTATCTAAAGACACAGCTACTACACTGCAGAACCTGGATTCAAATTTGGTATGTTTCTCTCTATGGACACTGTTAGTAAGAGCTGGGTCTTCTGATTTCTCCATTCTTTGCTTTATAGTATGCTTACTATTCTTGATAATATTCCTGCCTTTTATAAAAAAGAAAATGTAATATCACTCTGAGGGGAACACTGTAAAACATCTTCCTAATCTTTTCCCTTTCCCAACAGGTTTATCACTTTTGCTTGATATACTTCTATCACATTTCACATGTTTCCCAATTCATTTTCCATTGAATACCAGGGCTGCCTTTTTCCTAGGATTCCTAACTAGAGAGATTGTAAGGACACGTTAGAACATCAAGTTAATTTTTTTATACTAGTAATCAGAAGCCCTTGGCTCCCTTAAAATACACATTGACCCTGTGCCCCAAAATTTGTTTCAGAAAACAAAATGACCACTTCCACGTATAATACTATATCCCAGCATTATTGCTCTTCCTTCCAACTGCCTTTTGCTTTAGCCCCACCTCTTTTAGTCCATTATTATGTAAAACATGGATGGTGACAACTGCTATGCAATTAGAGTCTAATCATTTCTAGTTTCTCCTCAATGGAATCCACCCTGAACTCATGGCTATGTAATTAAGAATAATCTTCTTAATACAGTAATCTGAGGTGGTCAACAACGGTTTATGGTTCTCTATTACTTCCAGCATAAAGTCCAATCTCTTTCATTTGGAGGCAGGTAAAAATTCAAATATTCAATTAACATAAAACAAAAAGTAAATGCCTATTAAAACACAAGAGTTGAGAGGGAGTAGAAAAAACGTCTGGTTAGAATAAAAATGTTGTGGCATATTTTTGAAGCATAATAAGCAAAATTTAGCAAATAATCAAATATCCAACGTATTTCACAAAGACTGTTAGACTGAATTGTGTCCCCCTCCCCCAAATTCATATATTGAAGTCCTAACCTCCAAAACCTCACATTATTTCAAGATAGAATCTTTAAAGAGACAATTAAGTTAAAATGAGGTCACTAAGGTGAGTCCTAACGCAACATGACTAGTATTCTTATATGATGAAGAGATTAGGACACAAACATACACAGAGAGATGACCATGTGAAGACACAGGAAAAAGGTGGCTATCTGCAACCCAGGGAGAGAGGCCACAGAAAAAAACATCCCTGGCAACATTTTGATCTTGGACTCTGGCCTCCAGAATTGTGAAAAACACACTGTTTTTGTTTCAGTTACCCAGTCTGTGCTACCCTGTTATGGCTGCCCTATCAAAGTAACACTAATGTTCTCCTTAAAGGAACTTATCATATAGTAATACAAAAATGGGAGCATACTTGCCAATTCAGTACTATATTTAAAAAATGGAAAATTTTCCAAATATGCTTTATTTGGAGATTAAAAAGATACATTAAGTATCTCTTATGTTTTTACCACTTTATTTGCAGCACCTCAGACAATGCTTGACATATGATTGGTTAAAAAAGAAAAACTTGGTAGATTTTTTTTTTAATCTCCAAAAATGTTACTAAGCAAAAATGTTACTAAGCTCAGGACTTAAGATAACTGATGTAGGAATATTTTTTAAATAATTTTTATAATCTTAAGACACAGTATGTTATCACAATTGGAAAATATTCTCAATGTACATGAAACAATGGGTGAAAAATACAACAGGTAAAAATTATGTCATTCAGGCTATAAATGCTGATGAACCTTGGTATTTAAACTGTGGTCTATGGACCAGCAATATCAGCATCATTTAGGTCCTAGGAGGTTGTTATATTGGGTTGTCGGAAAAGTTATAACAGATTTTGTCTATGTTTTTCAAAGGTCATTTGTTTATATAAAGAAAAAAGATCAATCAATGATATATTGTCTGTTTTGTTCCATAACCTTTTGCCATCTTTCAATGAGCTTCATAATTCCTCTTTTATAGAAGGACCTGTCTTTATTTGCAAAAAACTGAACAAGGTGCTGATTTACAGCCTCATCTGAATTGAACGTAGTACCATGCAAGGAGTTTTGAAGAGAGCGAAACAAGTGGAAGTCTGACAGCACAAGGTCAGGCGAGTAAGGT
Organism: Hipposideros armiger; assembly: GCF_001890085.2. Taxonomy (NCBI): domain Eukaryota; kingdom Metazoa; phylum Chordata; class Mammalia; order Chiroptera; family Hipposideridae; genus Hipposideros; species Hipposideros armiger. Next base: position 407,787 of record NW_017732255.1, on the reverse strand, counting down.
GGGCATGGCAACACATCCCATCCAAGCTCCAATAATTTTTGATGGGTGATCAAACTTGTGTGTGGTCTCGCGTTGTCACGATGGAACACAACTCCTTTACAATTAAGAAGCTCTGGATGTGTCTGGATGATGGATTTGTTCAAACTGT
>NW_017732255.1:402235-407621 GCF_001890085.2 Hipposideros armiger | reverse complement strand
CTCCAATAATTTTTGATGGGTGATCAAACTTGTGTGTGGTCTCGCGTTGTCACGATGGAACACAACTCCTTTACAATTAACAAGCTCTGGACATTTCTGAATGATGGATTCGTTCAAACTGTCCAACTGCCTACAGTACACATTTGAATTGATTGTTTGGTTCCTTGGTAGGAGCTCGAAAAGCACGACATCTTTAAAATCTCACCACACTGATAACATAACCTTCCTCTGATGAATGTCTGCCTTCAATGTCATTTGAGGGGAATCATCACTTCGGGACCAAGACCGTTCGCACACCACATTGTTGTAAACAATCTACTTCTCATCACCAGTTATCACTCACTTCAAAAAAGGATCGTTGTCCTCACATTTAATGAGCATATTGCAGATGTTTATAAACACTGTCAAATGAACTTCTTAGAGTTCATGCGGAACCCAAATATCAAGCTTGCTTATGTATCCCAGCTTCTTCAGGTGGTCGTGAACACTTGAATGATGGATGTTCAATGTTTCTGCAACCTCTTGTGTCATGTATCATGAGTTTGACTCCATCAATGCCTTTATTTTGTCATCATCAACCTTGGTGGGCCTCCCTGACCGAGGAGCGTCGTTGAGATCAAAATCACCAGCACAGGATTTCGTGAACCACTGTTGGCACTGACATTCTTGTAGAGCATTCTCACCATAAACTTTATGCAACTTTTCACAAGCTTGGTGCACGTTCTTCCCTTTATGGAAGTAAAACAGTAAAATATGGCAAAAATGCACAGTTTGGTATTCCATCTTCAACTTGTTGTAAAATCTCCAAAACTCAACCAAATTGCTCAATATTTTTTTCAAATGAAGCTAGAACTGTCTGCTGTCAAATGACATAGCAATAACATAGATGTGAATGACTCTAGTACTTCCAAAAATGAACTAGTGCCATCTGTTGCAAACATGTGTCATGACTTTTCCTACAACCCAATAAATGCAGACCCTCGGGCCCATTCCAGACACACTGAAAGTGAATCTGTATTATAAGATCCTTGAGTGATTTTTATGCAAATTAATATTTAAGAAATATTCCTGACAGATACCAAATAATATAGATATTCAAAAGGGGCCAAAGAGAGTCAGGAAAGGCCTCATATAGAAGGAATTTGGTGAAGCCACATTAACTATATAATTACAAAGAGTAACAGACATGTTCCTGAGCTCTAAAAACTTTCTAAACATAAACTTAAATTATTAAAATTAGTGTTTTTTCATATATCTGATTGACATTAAACTAAACAGTTTATTTATATTCATCGGGAATAAAAGAAAGAAATTATCCTTGTTGTATGCTTTGAGTGCTTGGGTCATGTATTATTATATCCTGAATACTCACTTATCTGAAACTTTTAAATTGGTGTGAACAGCAATTAGACATCATTCATGATTGTGTCAAGTGAATGGTATAATTAGTTGATGTGAAATTAATGATGAGGCAACAATGTACAAGAAGAGGATTGATGGCCTTAAGGCTGGCACAGGTAAGTCAGAGCTCCAAGTCCCCTGAAACTATTAATCGCTCATTAATCTTCCATGATTATATACTAGATGCATGTAGCTTTACATTTCTATTTGTTCAGTCTTTTGACGCACTGGAATCACAAGTTGAAGAAGAAATAAAACATAGATCAAATGATAACAGTTAAACATAATTTTAACACTGATTTTATTCCTATATTCGTGTTGTATTCTAGATTAAATAATTTTTAAAAATGACCGTAACACTGATGGCCATTTAAGAAACCTATGCTCACTGGCTTAAAGATAGCACAAATTGCTAAAAATAATTTAACCAACAATTAATGAAATAGAATTGATATTTTAGCTACATATGATAGCTCAGAATTTCATAAAACCAATATCAACTACACATATTAATTCTGAAAAATAATGAACAGGTAACAAAATCAAGAATAATGTAAAATCTCTGTATTTTTAATTGATATTCAGTGAATGAATTCTCAAATTTGACTTGCCTTTCCAGTTTGCTTGTGTAAAGTAGTATTAAAATGAAATTTTAATTTCTAGTTGATATATGACATGATAGCTGGCTGTTTACTAGAAATGTATAAGAAATGCCTGGCTACATAGAATGGAGAAATTAACTTAGGATATACATTTTGATCATTAAAATAACATCTGTAATAATTTTATCATTAAGTTTATGTATGTTGTTTATAGATTTAAAGTAATCTATAAAATATTTTGACCTATAGAAATCACACTGAGATTCTGCAAAGATGTTAATCTTAGACAGGATGATATAATTCCCGTATATTCTTTAAACTTAGGAAGAAAATGATTCATAACAAAGACATTTTAAAGGTGCATTAAATGTTCCACAGTTAATACTTCATGTTTCCTTATTTATTATATCAGCTTATCTTTAGAATATGGTTTTTAAAGTTTTACTATAGTCATTATAAATGAAGATTTTTTTGGTATTATAGTTTCTCTATATACAATGAATTTATAACAGATAATGCTGGGATTTAGGGCATTTTTTAAAGAGATACATGTGTTTTGATGTTCTGTTCTTGGTCTTTGTTATTCTACAATTAATATCACTCTTTAATTAGTTACTTTACACTGAAATGGAATTGTATGTAACTTTTGGCATTTAACTCTGCTATAATATTCTACTGAAAGAACAAGTATTAACTTTGTATGCATTCATCAAGCAATCATCCTTCCTTTAGTTGATATATCATCTTATAATGCTATGATAGCAAAAATAATATGTCGATGATTAACCATGAAGCATCTAATTAAGAAACTAAGTCAAAAGTAAGCTCATTTTAATATGAATCTTTTTTCTAAGCAAAACTTAAATTAAAAACAAATTGAGCATGACATTCTAAATTATCATACCCCTTTGTTTTAATATTTAAAGTTCAATGGCTTTTCATTTTGAAAAACTGGTGTGGGATTGCCTACATAACCCAAATCTGGTCATGCTATATAGAAATAAGAAGAAGTCCCAGAATCGAACAACAATTTTTAAAAAAGGAACCGTCTTCGGAAGCAGAATGTGTAAAAGATAAGTGGTAGCTTAGAAAAGGAGGTGATACCTATGGAAATGGGGATGTAAAGCTTTCCTTTGTTTTGTTCCACCTTGCCTGCTTCATTGCTTAACAACAGGTTAAGAAAGCAGAGATGCCAGACCAGGGCAGCAGGTTGACAGGGACGGCTCATGGCATCCCTGGAGCCCAGCAGCTCTATAACAACGTAGGTGAGCTGGCCCACACCAATGAATTTGCTGTCCTACATCTCCCATAGTTTAAATCAAAATACAATCTGTACTACTACCTGAAGTTTTCCTGTAGTTTCCTGAAACTAAACACCAGAAAGAGAAGCTAGGTAACAGGGTTCAGCACCTTCCCAGAGTTAGCACAATTGATCATGAAAGCTGAAAATTGCAAGGAAATATGAGCTTAAGATGGAAAATAAGGTGTCACCAGTAAATCTCAAGCTCTATGGAAGACAAACAAGTAGCTAACATGTAACAGAGCTTGGGGCAAAATTTATGTTCTGATACTACTGTAATGTGCAATTCCAGTGCAATGTGTGATGGGACGGAAAGGGAGGCAGCAAAGTGTAGGAAGCAAAGGCAATGCGATGCATTACTATGGCGAGGTGGCCATGATAGCATATCCATTTATTCTCCATAAACTACTGCTCAACTCAGGAGATTAAAAGGGCATGCTGTGTCTCTAGTGTCACTGTTGGTTCAGGCCCCATATCAAACAATCCTCAAAATGTTTTCAGATTCTGTCAAATGGCTGCAGATATTGTTGGAGGTATTAGAGCATGCATTTTCAATGGCTCTGATAGTACCCCTAAGAGAGCAAAAATTAAGTCTTGGTGGCGGTGGAGAAAGGGGTGGCAAAATTTTCTTACAAAAAGATATGTATGTATAAAAATACAGATATACATGCAATTAGGGTCAGCTGCATAATTTGCAATGTTTTATACAAAATGAAAATGAGGGGCATCTTATTCAAAAAACAGGGATAAAGGGCCACTAAAGATACTAAAATGTATAGCTTTCTCCTTTCATCTGCAGCCAAGCTCTCTACTTTTCTTGATATTTATTTGTTATTTGATGTCATTCAAAGAAAAATATAAAAATTTAAAATTTTGGATGAATTTTTTCTTTCATCTTTATATTGTACAATCACAGTTTTAAATGCAAATATAAGGCCATTTAATTCCTATGTGGAATCACTGAAATTACACATTTTGTATTTCACAGCTCATATATATGCATATCTTTTTTTCATCAGAACACTAGAAAAATTGCACAAAACTGTCTCCCGCAGTGGTTATACCATTTTGCATTCTCACTAGCAATAAATAAGAGTTCCTATTGTTTCACACCTACTCCAGAATTTGGCATTGTCAGTGTTCCAGATTTTGGCCCGTCCAATAGGTGTGATCTCTCAAAACCTCATCTTCCATCTGTGCCTCATTTGAATTAATCACTTGTGAAAGGAAGGTAAAGAAAATGTGATGTTATGGAAGGTCAGATTACTATCCCATTTACCAGGGCACTGGGGTCCCTAATTTTCCACATACACCCACCCCACCCACGCCACAGCAGGGTCCCGAATAGCTGATGGGCAGCCTGGTTTGGAAAGCTCTGCTGCTTCTCACTGTGGCCCCTATTACTTTCACATGCACAGCTATGCACTGGGCTCTGAAATCTCAGCCCGAGATTATTTCCTATAAACACTTCTAATTGCCTTAGCTTAGGCTAAGTAATACTTATATTCTAACATGTTCTCAGGAAGTATAATTCCAATGCAGCGAGAATGAAGGAACACAGAAATAAAGTTGGTAAGGATGTGAAGCAAATGCAAGTGGCGCATTCTGCACTGGCTACTACCTCACACAAGCTATGAAAGAGTTCACTTTGATCGTTGCACTCTCTGAGTCCTCATTCGAAGTTTCCTAAGGGCTGGAATTCGAAATATACCATCAGAAAAAGGAAGTGCTGACTTTGTTCTATCTCCCATTCATCAAAATGTACCTATAGGAAGTTAACTCTACACACACTTTGGGGTTCCATCACCTGGCCTTTCCAGCAACTGCTTAAAACAAACAGACGAAGGCCAGCCAAGTGACTCAGTTGGTTAAGAGGTCGTTCAAGAGTGTGGGCTCTGAGCAAAAGGGTCGCCGATTCAATTCCTGGCCTGAGTTGGGCTGCCAACAGGTGGCAGGATGGGTCAGCTAAAAAAAATAATAATTAAAAAAAATAACAAAAAAAACAACAACCAAATAGACAAATATATATATATATATATATATATATATATATGAGTATACATGCCTTTGGGTGTGTTATTTC
>NW_017732255.1:393406-401685 GCF_001890085.2 Hipposideros armiger | reverse complement strand
AAATAAAATAAAATAAAATAAAATAGTAGATGAGAAAAAATGAATGCATATGGAAATTAGATGTTAATCGATAAAGATCTCTTTCTTGAACGACCGTCATGATACAAAAGAAAAAGGAAATACAGTAGAATTAGGCCTTTGTGCCAATTACTCTGACAAAACAACTAAGAATGATGAAACAAAATTATAAGTATCCTTTAAATCACTGAAAATCTGAAGAGAGAAGGAATTATTAGACAGAAATATATGTGAAACTCGGGATCCAGAAGGAGAGCTGAGAACTGAAAAACGCTCTTCTAACATCCGCCCTCATCATAACTCTTATGTCATTGTTGTAAATGAGAGTCTTTACAATTATAAATTATACTTCTTTGTCTTATTTAACAATGTTTTGTTTAAATTCTGCCTTGCCAGATATTACACTTGTCACCCTGTTTTTGTTTTGTTTTGGTTTGTTTTTTTTTGGCCTGATTTGCATTTGCCTGGTATTTCTATGTCGTCCTGTAATTTTAGCCTTGTTGGATGCTTTTGTTTTAGGTGTGTCTCTTTTATGTAGAAGAGAGCTGAATTTTGCTGCATGTATTAATACATCAGATTATCTTTTTTCTTTAAAGAGTGAAACATGTACAGTTACATGTTTTGATAAAATGGATTTGTTAGGGTTATTTTATGCTTTGTATTATGTTATAGTTTTCATTTATCTTTCACTATGTGGTCTGCTTTCTTTGAATTTAAATTTTCTGTTGTTTTGTATTTCTTTTGGTATTTATAATTTGTTTATTGTTCTAGTAGACACACATAGGCTAGTATCTTTATATAATTTCCTCAGTGCCTGTCTGCCCTACCTAGAATTTTACTAATGGTGTGTCCACTTAAAATCTTATTCATTACTCTCACTTTTTACTTTTTGATAATTAATAATGCAATTCTATTTTTCCTTTCACTTTCCTCTCTCCTCTCACTTTTTAAATTGTGCTATTTTCACTTTGTCAGAGCATGTTACATGTGCATATTGTTTTTATACTTTTATAGCCATCTTTGTTATACTTTTAGATCTGTAATTAAATTTATCCAACGCTTTATAGCAGCCATTTTGCCAAAGTTTCCCCATTCACCTACGGGGTGAATGAAGTTTACTGTCAATAAGGTTATCAAGGAACGGCTCATTGTACAAACTTATAAAATTGCATAACTTTCTTTTTGAAGGAAAGCTTAGTATGATATAAAAAACACAAACAATATTTTCAAGTAAACTCATATTTGATAAGTGTACATGATATAATTTTATATATAGCCATGAGATAATACAAATAAACTGTGCAACTTTCATGCAAATAAAGGCTTAAAAATTTAATTACTGAAATAATTACTCTAAAATAAGGTGAGACATAAATAAAGGAAACAAGGAACTGATGAGTACAACTAGAAATTACAGGAAGTATGTACAGCTATAAACCAAATATTTTGATAATTCTCTTTTATGTTCTAAATGACTTGCTCAAATAACAAATATCAGACTTGATTTTTTAAATCTAATTTTTATAATGAATTTATCTAAAACATTCCAAAGTAAAAGAAATGGTAAAGATATCACATGTATATATCCATATTAATAATTGTAAAATGACCTTCAAACAGAAAGCATTTATAGAGATATGTAAAATAGTTCCATAATGATAAGTCCCTTTTTTTAGGAAAATAAACTATTTTGAATTTATATATCTTTAATTATGTGATATTAATATAAAAATAAAAATTAGAAGACATAAAAATTTATAATTTTACTGGGAAATATTAACATGCTCTTTTGAGTAGTTGATAGAAAAGTTAGACAAAAATCATCAAGGACAGAATGTTTTTAATAAATGGGACTTATATAGAATGCTGCATCTATGAATTTCAGACTGTACATCTTTATTTCACACTCACAGGAAGAATTTAAAAAGATTAATCATATACTGCTGGGCCATAAAACAGTGCCAACACATTTCAAAGTGTTGAATTCATACAGAATGTTTTCTGACCTTGTGGAAATTAAACTAGAAATCAATAAGGACAACAAAAATCCAAAAAGACCCCAATGCCCTGATGTTTGAAAATTAACAGAGAGGAGTCTTTCAGGAATAGAGGTCATGATGTGTCCTGAACAGAGTGTATTTTTAACTCAATTCTGTGTAAATGAGAAGGAATAGGAGGGGGTAAGGATAGGTGTGTGGGTTGAGGGGGGGGAGGTGGGGAAAGAAAGAGAACAGAGCTAAGCTGTCTCAGAGTGGTTACAACATGGTGAAAAATATAAAATAAAGGATAAATGCTGCTCACTCTTTTTTTTGTTTTTTCTATTTCTGATTTTGTTCTTTCATTTATTTGTCTTTTCCTCCCCTTTGGCTTCCATGGTTTAAAAAATCTCTATTGGCAAACGCTCTCCCCAATACAAGTAACTCAGACTGAATGATTCAATAAGGGTCTACCCTCTGCATTAAGGAAGGTTATGGCTATGAGAAGTGTCATCTTACTTGGCTAGTAGGTTTTTCATGGGAATTGATGCCCACTCATGTGGCAGATATCAAATGAAGACTTTTTCTCTCTGAAATCTTTCAAACGGGGACCTCAACCTATAGATTTCTTATTTGCTCTAGGCCCCCTCCAGCAGACTAATTATGATTTCTCTCAGTCCCTAGATTTCCACAGCCTACACTGTCCACATATATGCTCAGTTTTCCTCCTAATAAATGTCTTTTTTGGGGGGGCAGGGGGCGACGGGGGAGCAGGGGCTTCCTCACAAGATGACTACTAGTAGTTCTCTAAGAGGGAGCCACATCTAGTCCATGAAAGACAGGCCCCTGACCTCTCTTGTTAAAGGAGATAAAATAAAATTTACTTCCATCCTATCTCTACTCTGACATCAGAGGTTGTACTAGTGACGCCTTGCCTTCAGACATTTTCAGATGTGGGTCAGGTACATTCCTTATGGCTCCCAAACTCTGGTGACAAACAGGAAGCGGCCATCTGCAGATTGCTTTTTGGCTTCTGCTGAGTGGCCCCAGGCACGGCATGGGCTACCTCTGAACTTGGCCTGCAGCAGGTTCCTCCATGGAGGTTCTGGGGCTGATGTGCCCAGTGACCAACTTCAAAATGAGATGGAGTATCATCTAGCACCCTCCAAAGAAAACACATCCCAGGAGAGGATTGAACAGACACCAGAGCCTTGCAGAGGTAGATCTTGCTCTGTAGGGCCAACCCCTGCACCACAACTCCTCTGCTGTAGTCATGGCCAGTTCTCACAATAAGCATGAGGGTCAATCCTTCTCATTGATGTGCAAACTGCAACCAAGACTCAACTACAATAGGAGGACACACAGAACCTATACAAGGGACACACCAGGGACACACCTGGTCACCTGGAGGTCCAGGTGACCAGGAAGACTGTGCCACTGAGCTACACAACACACCTACATAAGACCAACCTACTAAGACTAGAAAACATAGCAGCCCCACCTAATACATAGAAGTAAACACAAGGAGGTGGCCAAAATGGGGAGACAAAGAAACATGTCCCAAATAAAAGAACAGAACAAAGCTCCAGAAAAAGAACTAACCAAAATGGAGACAAGTGATCAACCAGACACAAAGTTCCAAGCAGTGGTTATAAGGATGCTCAAAGATCTCAGGGAGAACTTCAACAAAAAGAGATAGAAAACATAGAAAAGAACCAGTCAGAAATAAAGACTACATAACTGAAATGAAGAATTCATTACAGGGAATCAACAGATTAGATGAAGCAGTGGATTGAATCAGCAATTTAGAAGATAAGGTAGCAGAAAACACCCAATCAGAACAGTAAAAAGAAAAAAAAAGAGAGAAAAAAAGAAAAAAAAAAAGAATCCAAAAAAAGAAAAACCGTTTAAGGGGCCTCTGGGACAGTATCAAGCATGCTAACATTTGCATCATAGAGGTACCAGAAGGAGAAGAGAGAGAACAAGGAATTGAAAATCTATTTGAAGAAATAATGACAGAAAACTTCCCTATCTGGTGTAGGAAACAGATATTCAAGCCCAGAAAACACAGAGAATCCCAAACAAGATGAACCCAAAGAGGCCAACACCAAGACAAATCATAATTAAAGTGCCAAAGGATAAAGATAAAAAAAGAACCTTAAAAGCAGCAAGAGAAAAGCAGTTAGTTACCTATAAGGGAGCACCCATAAGACTGTCAGCTGATTTCTCAACAGAAACATTGCAGGCCAGAGGGTCTGGCAAAAAATATTTAATGTGATGAAAAGCAAAAACCTACAACCAAGATAACTTGGTTTTAGCAAAGATATCATTTAGATTTGAAGGAGAGATAAAGAGCTTTGCTCAGTAGAATTCAATTTACAAATAATATGTGTCCACATATTACTTTTTTTTATAAAGGGGGTTATAAAGAATAAAGAAAAATATAATAGGCAAAGTAGGGCAATGACAATATAAAAAAATAAATGAATTAAAAGTCCAATAACTATTTTAAAAGATGAGTAACCTCAGCAGTGACTGGAAACATAAATTTAAACAGCATTAGTATACAATGGTCACCCAAAACATTTTAACCCATAGCATTAAAGGGATTGCTATTATCCTCTGATGGTTAGAAAGAAAAACAAACAAACAAAAAGATGATCTAAATTATTGTTTGCAGGAGTACAAATTGGTGCATTTCTTTGAAAAATTCTTTGGTACTATGAAGAAAAATTAAAAAGCATACACTATTTTAGCAGCAAATACATTTCTAGAAAAAAATTCCTACACGTATGCAGAAAGACATATGTAAAAAGATACTCATAGTATCACTATTGGTAAGAGTGAATGATAAAGTGCTTATAAGTTGGGGAATAGCTAAATACATTGAACAATATTTAGCAGCAATTATAAGTATGTGGTAATTCCAAATAAACTAACATAAGAGGTAATTCAAATACTGAAGTTAGGAAGAAAAAATAACAAGCATATAAAGCATGACCCCAGTTGTATTAAAAATGTTAAATAAAATTGTATATATTCACATATGATCCTATTGATTTTTATGCATGGGGAGACACTGCATCATTAGCAGTGTTTACTGCTAAAGGGATAAATTGGATTGACAGAGAATAAAGCAGCTCTATAACTCTTCCCAGTATCAAATTTTGTATTGTTTACTTTTATTCATTAGCATTTATTGCTGTATTATTTGGGGAATCAAAAATAATTAATCAAAATAAAATTGCAATATAATATCATAGAGAATAAAATAACTTATTCAATGGGAAGTAGTGTTTTTATTGCTTTCTTGGTGCAAATTTATAATAGTTTCAAAAATTATCAAATGCAAAACCACAATGAAATACTACTAAAAATTAGAATTTAAAACAAATAAAAACATCAAATATTGGTGATAATGTGAAACAACTAGAATTCTAAATCACTGTTGGTTGACAGATATATAGATACAGATACATGAAGATATATAGATAAAGATATATTCTCATAGGGAAAGCATTTTTATCTTGAAACCACCAATTATCAAACAAGCAAAGGTTCTTGGAAGTTCAGAGACATCTATATTACCATTGACTTACACTTTGTTCCTAAGAAAAACTCATGTATAAAATAACAGCAACAAAAAAACCCCAGCTTAATTGTTATTTGTAACAAGTACTATTAAAGAAATAATAATATATTGTTAGAATGTGATGAGATTGCAACACATTGTTTATTCAGTTCTTTCATATCCACGTACATTAAAAAATGAATTGAAATTCACACTATTTTCTATAAAGTGGAAAATAAAAGAGCATGACTGCACATAAGGAAATTATAATCTAATGAATTTTAGCAGATATGTTTATTCAAGTGCTAAGTATGAAAAATGTGTTTGTAGCAACACAAGTGTTTTTCCTTCATTCATATATATTTGATACAAATTTGCAGACAAATGTGCCTCTTCACATATATCAATCAAAATCATTTCCCTTGAAACCTAATTTTTTTTGCCACAACTTCTCTGCTATTCAGAAAAAAATATATTTACAAGATTTTAAAGAAGCTAAATAACTGTAGCTATCTAACATCTCTCCCAAATTAGGTCCATGAATCTAATTATCGATAGAATGTCCTTTTTAAATTAATCATGTGCTGTGTCATCTTTTACTATAAAACTTAATTTGTAGTCATGTCCATTACTGAATATAATATAAACATAATCAAATACTCATATAATAATTCCTGACACATTGAAGGGGACCAACAAGAATCTGCTGAGTGAGTAAATGTTAATAAGGAAACTGTGCAATTGTGCTAAACAAGAATAAAGTAGAAGCATTAAGTGAATACACACACACACACACACACACACACACACACACGGTCTGAAATTATGTTCATTAACTTGTTGCAATGATGTTACTAATCTTTTTTGCTATCAGAGGGAATATTCATTATGAATTTGTACCAACTGGAAAAACAGTTAACCAAGTTTACTATTTGGAAGTGCTGAAAAGGCTGCATGAAAAAATTAGATGGCCTGAACATTTCGCTAACAATTCATGGCTCTTGCATCACACAATGCACCATCTCATATGGCACTGTATGTGAGGGAGTATCTAGCCAGTAAACAAATACAGTCATACCTTGGTTTATGAGCATAATTCGTTCTAGAAACAAACTACTCATATTGCAAGACATCGCTTGTTTACCAAGTTAAAACGTATTACTAGGTTGGTGCAAAAAGTAATAGCAAAAACCGCTATTACTTTTTTCACCAACATAATAGAAATGTTTGTTTGTCTTGTGAAAGACTTGCAAATGAAGTTACTCGCAATCCAAGGTTTTACTGTAACTGTATTGGAACACCCTCCCTGTTCACCCGATCTGGCCCCTAATGACTTCTTTCTTTACTGGGAGATAAGGAAATATTGATAGGAAGACATTTTGACGACATTCAGGACATCAAGGGTAATACGATGACAGCTCTGGCCATTCCAGAAAAACAGTTCAAAAATTGCTTTGAAGGGTGGACTAGGTGCTGGCATTGGTGCATATCTTCCGAAGGGGAGTACTTCGAAGGTGACCATAGTGATATTCAGCAATGAGGTATGCAGCACTTTTCCTAGGATGAGTTCGCGAATGTAACTATCAGACCTCATGTGCATATTTTTTTTTCATTTAATTTAGTAAATAATTTTACTTGCTTTTAGAGAGATGCTTTGTGTTTCAGTATTGACCTTTCTGCTTCTGATGTAAACCCAGGAATCATGTATGATAATATTGAAGCTTTATAAATATTTCTAACTTGGCAAAAACAAGAAACTCAATTCATATGGCTGAAGTCTTTTTCCATATTCTATCCCCAATATAGACTCAGTCCTTTTCTCTTTATTTCATAGAAACACCCTCTATTATAGACCTTGAATAACATACAACTACATCTACGTTCTGTTAAAAAAAGTTAGAGACGTCACAAGATCCTGCTTATAATCTATGCTTCCTTTATCAGTCTGTATCCTTGTTTTACCCTCTGCCTTTTAGTTTTGTTTCTGGTTTTATTTTGCTTTGCTTTTATTCATTTTTCATTTTTCCAGTTGCCAAATTCCCCAGTAGGTCTTTCCTTGAGAAATGAAATTATATTTTTGGTATTAACATGTTTATACATGTAGCACTATAATAGTAAAATATTTCTCTTGGTTAAAATAAAGAAATCACCCCAGTATGATATATTACAAAGAATCTCCTTAATAGTCTACATTATGGAGCTCCTGCAATTCTTCTCAATCCTTTCCAAGAAATATACACAGGAATGGTTTCTCGGTAATTCTCTTATTTTTTCAATGGCTTATCGTATTGAAACAAATTTAATTTATATATATATCTATCTATCTATATATATAGATAGATAGATAGATAGATAGATAGATAGATATAAATTAGTTTATAAAATTGAAGTTTGTTTTCCTATGAGATGTAATACTTTTATGTTAGAGCTGTCAAATATTCCTGATTACTGTCCAGCACCAAGTGACTTCTTTCATGTGTTTATGTATTCATTCATTCACTCATTGGAATTGTGCTAATTCCACAAGTGATTATTAGACCATTACAACTGTCTAGGCTCTGAGCTAGTTTTCAGAGATAACATGATAAACAATATAGTCCTTAACATTACATTTTAGTTTTTCATATGCAAACTTCCTCTAGGTTCTAATTGAAATATTAAAAAGAACAAACTAGCATAATTGTTCATGGCATTTAAGAAGTGATTAGTAGGGC
>NW_017732255.1:385602-391955 GCF_001890085.2 Hipposideros armiger | reverse complement strand
GCAGCCCAGCTCCAGATTGAGCTGTTGTTCAGCATCTTAGCTGTGGAGGGCAGTGTCACTGGCCCTCATATGTGGGATCCGAACCGGGGCCCTCTGGCATTCCAAGCCAGTTCTTAACCATTGTGCCACTTGGCCAGCCCCTAAAAGCTCTTAGTTCTTGATAAAGGTACTTAAGAATGTTCAAAGGTGTTAAGTCAATATGAAAATAGATTTCAAAAAATGGAAAAATGAATTAGGATATATGGGATACCTGTTCAGTGGAACACTACTCAGAAATTTTAAAGTGGGCAACTAATAAATAGGTTATTGAAAAGAACTGGAGATGAGGGAGGCTTAATGCCAACAGCCCCTCCCATTTCCAGAGCAACTGATCAAGCAAAGATATCTGGGCACAGACTGTACAGAAGCATCACATAACCTGAGTCATGGCGCCTGTTTCCTTCTCTAATTAGAAAAGTGAGCAGTGTCTAACCCAAGACAGATATGGATCATTCAAACTCTATCCATAGTCAAAAGAAATAGAAACTGATGAATAATATTAACTGATTTTTAAAAATAATATCCTTGTATGGAGGAATGTGTGTAATTTTAATTATATTCAGTAACTCTTAGATAATGTATTTACTGCAGGTCTACTCAAGTATTCTTTATTATCTATAATGTCTCCAGTATTTTGTAATTCTTGAGAATATAACAGTAAATAAGACAACACAATTACTTATATTTATAAGCTTCCCATCTAATTAGGGAGACATGTTTTAACTAACAGTTTCTCTCAACCTCTCTCTCTCTCTCTCTCTCTCTCTCTCTCTCTCTCATATGCACACACACATATTCTTGTGCATAGGAGGATAAACCTTTTAAGTTTCTTCTATGAATTTTATGTATTTCAAACTCCAATTAAAATCATATCATCTTCAGCATGTGTTTTGATCCCACGCCTAAGGAGGTTTCCTGGGTTCCTACATGCCCTATAATGATGGACAAACAGAAATGAAAGCACACAGCTCCCTTTTCATTGCCTAATGAAGTCTATGTATCCAATACCCAGAGTTTTTTAGTAAGAGACATCAGGTGCAGCTCTAGACCCACTTCAGGACTGGCTGTTGATTGAAACACTAAGGATGAAACTCCAAAATTCAACACTGAGAGAGAAAACTGATTTATGTTACTTCATCAAAAGACAAAGTGAGATTTTGTTCATTAATGAGACATAGGTCTTAACTTGAGTTAGAAAATATTTCTAGGTCTTAATGAAACCAGTTTAATGATATTTTTAGCATTGTAAATGTATTTGATCTACCGAGCTCTAAGTTTAGCAAAACCTCAGTAGAAAATACGATTTTCAGAAATCTTGCAATTTCTGGAATTTAGATCTTAGCTGCTATGTATGTGGTATGAGTGTGTGTGTGTGTGTGTGTGTGTGTGCGCGCGCAAATAATAAGAATAGCATAATTTCCCAACTCTATTTTGTTTTCCTCCAACAAAGAGAAAACTGACAGACAAGAACCTCTTGTGTGTAGCCCAAAGAGCTAATATTGAGCTTTCTCCTTCCCTGCAAGACCACAGCTATTTTTAGTTTCCCACATTGGATTAAATATTTTTAGAAAGTAAGCAGAAAGTCACAATAGAAAAACAAAAATGTTCTGAATTTTATGAGGAATCAGAGCTTCGTATGATAATTGGGCCCAGCAATGACACATCTTGCGGGTAGTAATTAAGACTATAAGTTTTTGGCTTTTGCCTAAAATATGCCTGATTGATAGCATGTTACCAGAACACAAACCTTTTAATTTAATGGATAATTTAAACCGATATTTGAAAATTTCCTATTTCCCCCACATATTACTGTTACAAATAATATCTGAAGAATTCAATATGAATGTATAGAGTTGATATCCTTACATATCGATTGCCTTTCACAGCAGCATTTAGGTTGGGTATCTGTCCCAGATATTTGCAATTAACTACCATGTCCCTTCCTGATACTCCATCACTTGCTTTGACCTGGTCATATTCCTTCCCATACGTGTGCCATGCACCCAGACTCTGCCTCTCTACCAGTATTTTTCAGGATGCTATCTTATTTGGACTCTCCAGATGGCTGTGATCTTAAACAAATGCTGAACTTGCTTCTTGTATCACTCTCTGATTCATGCTCTGCAGCCTGGGCATGAAATCTACTACACAAATGCAAGCCATCAAGATCCCCAAAATAATCACCCAGCCTCTTCTAGACTATTATAAATTTGTTTAAGTAAATACTGGGTGTTAACTTAGTCTTTTCTTCTATAGTCAACACATGCACAGTAGCTTTAGTGTTTATTCATAGGCCACAAAATGTAATGCAATGATTTCAAACTGTAATCAAAGGATATCTAGGAATCATTCAGATCCCTTTACTCATCATCCAGGGGTGGGTTGGAGGGGGCTTGGCAGAATGCCAGAATATATGTAGCTCTGGGCCTCACATCTCTACCTCAAGCACAGCTTGAACAATTCCAGTAGCATTTGTTTTACATAAAACAAACCTATCAGGCATGTCTGAAGATTTTATTAAACAAATAATTTTGCCATTAAACACTCCCAAATCACCAGTGTAAATATTAAAAGAATGAATTTTGCATTCTAACAGACCTAACTTTAATATTCAACTCAATATCTCTTAACTATATTACTATTTTGAACCTTGGATAGTTTAAATCTACAGACACTCAAGATTTTCAACTGTAAAATGAGGAAAACGATCTATAGTTCATAGTTTTGAGGGAACAGGTAATGGATTTACGTTTCCAAAACACTGAAAAAAATACCAAAAAGAAAAAAAAAACACCTTTATATAATAAATGCTTGAAATATGTTTCCTTGGAATTCCAATTTTGGCCATAATGGGGTAATGAGTGTCAAATTTACCCTCATGCTGCAAAAAAATTATATGATTGGATAAGATATAAGAAGCAACACTTTTCAAGCAATGGGCAATAATATATCATGCAGTGCTTTGGTCATTCAAAGACATGAAATATATTAAGAGAGTTAGACATTTACCTCAATTTTCTAACTGGGGACTTTTCCAAATTTCAGCAAAAAAAATTAAGCCCAAATAAAGAGCTAGGGTTTCATTAGTTGGAGGAAAAAGAAATTAGTGTGCATGTCTGCTGAAATGGCTGGGATTTAGAGATAAAGAGATTAGGATGGAGGGATATTCACAGAGCAAGAGCTCCAGATGTGTGCTCTTTAATTCTCCTTGACTCTTTGGCCAAATGCTAATCTAGCAGAGCAAGAGTCTATGGTAGAGAACACAAAAGAATGGCTGGAGCAAAGCAGAAATGACAGAGTTTGCAAAACGCTAGGAGTTTTTGAAGTTCTGAGAAGCCTGGAGTTGCTTTTGAGACTGAAGTTGATTTGAAGAAGATTTAAAGATAATACAGATGTTGGAATTAGCAGGCAAGGAAATTTAAACAATGGTTATAAATTAAAAATCCACTGGACTATTTTAACATCAGATTCTATGGTATCAATTAACCAAAATATAGGTATGCGATAGATACTATCCTAACTATAATATTACATGAAGAGGAAAAAGATTTTAAAGAAATCAACAAAGCCTCATTGACTTGTAGGAAATTGTTCAGTAGTAGAATATACATAATTGGAGTCCCAAAAGGCAAAGACATTAGGGCAAGACAAAAACTGGATTTCTAAGTTTGCTGAGAAATCTCAACTTTAAAATGCTATACAAATTTCAAGTATGATAACATTTTATGAGGCCACTATTACTCTGGTCCCAAAATCAGACAAAGATATTACAAAAGAAACACATTACAGGCCAATATTTCTAATGAACATAGATTCAAAAATCCTCAACAAAATACTAGCAAACCAAACTTAGCATCACACTGAAAAGATCATTACCATGATCAGTGGGATTCATTCCTGGTATAAGGTTGGTTCAATATCCACAAATCAATTAATGTAATACATCGCATTAACAAAATGAAAAATAAAAATCATATGATCATATCAACAGATGCAGAAAAAGCATTTGACAAAATCCAGCAGCCATTAATGATAAAAACTCTTAGCAAAGTGGGAATAGAGGGATCATATTTCAACATAATAAAGGCCATATATGATAAGCCCACAGCAAACATTGTACTCAATGGGGAAAGGCTAAAATCTTTCCCCTTAAGATCAGGAACAAGACAAGGCTGCCCACTTTCACCTCTTCTATTCAACATAGTTCTAGAAGTTCTAGCCACAGTAATCAGACAAGAAAATGAAATAAAAGGCAACCAAATTGGAAAGGAGGAAGTAAAACTGTCATTATATGCACATGACATACTATAGAGAATCCCAAAGATGCCACCAAAAAATTGTTAGAACTGATAAATGAATTCAATAAGGTAGCAAGATACAAAATTAATATTCATAAATCAGTTGCATTTGTATACACCAATAATAAACTATCAGAAGAAGAAATCAGGAGATCAATCCCTTTTACAATTGCTTCAAAAACAATAAAATATCTAGGAATAAATTTAACCAAAGAAATAAAAGACCTGTACTCAGAAAATTATAAGACACTGAAAAGAGAAGTCAAAGAAGATACAAATAAATGGAAATACATACCATGTTCATGGATAGGAAGAATTAATATAGTTAAAATCTCAATACTACATAAGGCAAGATACAGATTGAATGCAATTCCTATCAAACTACCAAGGATATTTTTCTCAGAAATAGAACATATTATCCTAAAATTTATATGGATCCATAAAAGACCCCGAATAGCCACAGCAATCTTGAGAAATAAGAACAAAGTGGGAGGTATCACGCTACCCGACATCAAATAATACTACAAGGCTATAGTAATCAAAAACAGTATGGTACTGGCATAAAAACAGACACACAGATCAATGGAACAGAATAGAAATCCCAGGTAATAAACCTATCTAGAAATAAATAAATCTATAACCATGGAAGCAAGAATTTACATTGGAGTAAAGATAGTCTATTTAATATATGATGCTGGGAAAATTGAACTGACACTTGCAAAAAAAATGAAAATGGACCAACTACTTACACCATATATGAGAACAAATTCAAAATGGATTAAAGACTTAAATGTAAGACCTGAAATCATAAAACTACTAGAAGAAAACACAGTGAGTAAATTTGCAGACATTACCTTCAGTAATATTTTTACTGATATATCCCCTCAGGCAAGGGAAATGAAAAAATAACATATGGGATTACATCAAACTTAAAAGTTTTTTCACAGCAAAGGAAAACATCAATAAAACAAAAAGGCAGCCTACTGAATGGGAGATGATATTTGCCAACAAAATATCTGATAAGGGGTTAATATCCAAAATTTATAAAACACTCATTCAACTCAACACCAAAACAACAAACAACTCAATTAAAAAACGGGCAGAGGATATGAAGAGGCATTTCTCTAAAGAGGACATACAGATGGCCAACAGACATATAAAAAATTGTTCAACCTCACTAATCATCAGAGAAATGTAAATAAAAACCACAATGAGATACCACCTCACTCCGGTCAGAATGGCTATCATCAATAAATCAACAAACAACAAGTGCTGGCAAGGCTGTGGAGAAAAGGGAACCCTGGTGCACTGTTGGTGGGATTGCAGACTGGTGCAGCCATTAATGGAAATCAGTATGAAGGTATCTCAAAAAACTGGAAGTGGAACTACTGTATGACCCAGCAATTCCACTCTTGGTTATATATCCAGAGAAACCCAAGACACTAATTCGAAAAAATACGTGCACCCCTATGTTTATTGCAGAACTATTTACAATAGCTAAGACTTAGAAACAACTGAAATGCCCATCAGTAGACGGAAACTGAGGTGCATTTATACAATGAAGTATTACTTCGCTATAAAGATGAAATCATACCATTTGGGATGATATGGATGGACCTAGAGACTTGTTAAGTGAAGTAAGTCAGTCGGAGAAAGACAAATACCATATGATCTCACTTATATGTGGAATCTAAAAAACTGAATGAAGGAGCAAAGTAAACAGAAATAGTCTCAGAGATATAGAGGAAAACTGATGGTCGCTAGTTGGGAGGAAGGTTGGGATGAGGGGAAGGGACAGGGATTAGACGTCATAAATGGGTAACTACAATATAGCCACAGGGATATGAAAGACAGTCCAGGGATTATAATTAATAATGTTGTAAATATTTTTAGGGTGTCAGATGGTCACATGTCTTGCTAGGGAGACCACTTCATGGATGGGGTAGAGGCTTGATCACTGCACTGTACACCTGAAGCTGATGTTGTAAAATATTGTATGTCAACTATAATAGAATA
>NW_017732255.1:350946-383967 GCF_001890085.2 Hipposideros armiger | reverse complement strand
AAAAATAGTGGTGAAGTAGAGGATTTACAATAGAACAATAACTGACAGAAATTATTGCCATAAGCTCTACCCTCCAAGAAATATTAAAGAACATCATTAAGGCTGATGGGCTATTATACCCAATGGAAATGTAGGCCTACATGGTGCAAAGAACTCTAGAAACAACAAATAAATTGGTAACTAGAATATCATTTTCTTCTTAAGTTATTTAAAAGACACTAGACTATTTACAGCAAAATAATGACAATGTATTATAGGGTTTATAGAATATACTAAAGTAAATATGTGATGATAAAACAAAAGTTGGTAGTTGAAGAAGTGAATGTATACTGTTGTAAGTTTCTTAAATTTTAGCTGAAATGTAATAGTGAGTTAAAGTTAGTGATAAATTTATGTACATTATTAGAGTTTGAGCTAACAATGAACATACAAAGCAAACAGATTTGGCTAATATGTTAGTAAGGAAATAAAACAGAATAGTAAAAAATACTTGATGTATAGAAAAGAAGTCAAGAAATATTTAACAGAGAACTAAAGACCATATGGAACAAATTTTAAAAATATGAATATGGTACACTTAAGCCAACAATATCAATAGTTATATGAAATATAAGTGAACTGAAAACACCCGTCAAAAAAAAAAAGCAGAAATTGTCAGTTTGGATAAAAAAGCAAGATCCAACTGTATGTTTCTTATAAGAAATGAGCAGTAAACATCAAGGGGCAAATAGTTGAGATAGAAAAGGATACAAGATATATTATGCACATTCTAACAGTATAAAAGAAGGCTTGTATTGACATATTTAAGTATCAAGGCAATACAAATTTAAACTACAGCGATATGGCATGCTTATATCATTATATCCCTAGTGCATATATACCATTATATGCACTAGGATGCCTAAAATGTAGACTGACAGGACCAATTGCACACAGTAATATGGAACAAAGGGAACTGTCATACATTTCCTGTGTGAGTATAAAATGTTGTAATCATTTGGAAAACCAGCTTGCCAGCAACTCACAAATTTAAATGTATGCCTACCCTATACCTATGAGACAACAACTTCAGTGCTAGATATTAAATACAGAAATTAAATGAAAATATATTCCATAAAAAAGACTTGGACAAAAACCTTCATAGCAGTTCTAGTCATTATAGACTCAAACTGGAAACAGTCCACTAACTGGACAACGCATAAACACATTATACTATATATGAACGAATTCATACCACTTAACAATGAATGAAATAAAGAAGAATAAACTAATGGGATGTTAATAAGCAATAAAATATATCATGGCACTATCACAGACATGTGATTCTGAATTTAAAAAGCCAGACACAGAAGAGTATATACTGTGTGACATATTTATACAAAGTTCGAGAACAGATAAAACTAATCTTTGATGACACAAATCTGAACAATGGTTGCTTCCAAGAGTGTAGGCTATAAACTGTGAAGTGGTAGGAGGTTATTCTATTTAATTTTTTTTTTTTTTGAGATTGGAGAATTGGGGAAGGGAAACAGCCAAGTTGTCCTTCAATCTTAGTTGTGGAGGGCGCAGCTGGCTCAGTTCCAAGTCCAGTAGCCATCCGGCTGCCCATCAGAAGCTGTCGGCTGCTCAGAGGAGGTTATTTTTTGAGTGACAGAAATGTTCCATATCTTGATATATTTCTGAGTGACACAAGTGTTGGATTTGTGAAAACTTATCAAACTGTATACTTAAACCCTGCACTGCATGAATATTATCCGATGATGATGGTGATGATAAATTCTTATCTTTCCTTCTCTCTTGCTTTTCCCCTGCAATTTCCTGATTGCCTCCCTCCAAGCCTTCCTCTCCCACTAAGACTTTATTTTTGTGCTTTTCCAAGCGTGACCTAGAGCCTGGTGCCTTTTAAACGATCAATCATTCATCTTTCTCCCAGAGATATGATTATGGATTTAGAATTCTTACTTATGCAATGTTGATCTCCTAGCTTAACATGCCATTTTATTGTCTTTTAAGAAATAACAAGGATTTACACAAGTGGACATGTTTTTTGACTTTAATCAAAATGTTTCATTTTTATTCTTCTTGTTGTTGCTCAAAGTGCTTTTAAAAAATAAATAACTCACAAGAGAAAGGAAGTCTCATAAAATAATGGTAATATTGTTGGTTTAAATTGAATTGCTATGTAATTTAAATTAAATATGCTATTGTGTTGGTTAAAATTAAAAATGCTATTGTGGTATTAGAGCTCCGTGTTATTTATCAGTACTTGAAAACAACTGCTTAATTGTTTGTTTTATAATATTCCTCCATCAAGTCCACTCTAAAAGTGGGAACACTCTCTGTACCAATCATGTCCAGACGACGGTACCAGGAGGTCAGGAGCTGAGCTCCTGCTCGGTTATGGAGAAAGAAATACGTAACATAAGTCTTTCATACATACACAGAGACACAGAAACACTAAAAAAAAATAATAATAATTTATAAAGCTAAGTGTGGATAAAATATAGAGCACTGAAAGCAGAAATACAAAAACGTGATAACTGAATTTATTTCAAGTATGCTATATTTACAAATGTAAGTCAAGAATCTTTCAGACTAGGTTCCAAAGGTACAACTCAAGAAAGCATTATATATAGTATTCTATAAAAGATATGCACTTACAATAATCTTTGTTGTAAGGACAAATACTAAAAATAAAAGAAAAATAAAAAATAACTAAATTTTAATTTTTCTGGTGAATAAAAAGGAGAAACCCCCCTCATCCTATTTCTTAGAGTGCTTGCTTTAGAAATTGTAATTGTGTATTCTTTCTCTGCCCCTTCGAGATGTCTGCATATCTTTTTAAAAGGTAAATAAACATCTTGTCAGCTTTACAACCCAAAATTATTTTTCTTAAGAATTTGAAAAACGTTTTTTTAAAATGTAATTACCAGGGAGAGGAAGATAGTGCCCCTATCTTCCAGTCTCGCTAACTTTAGCTGGCACCTTGCCCCAAACTTATTTCCTTTTACAGATATAAGGAAGTATTTTTCCTTGGATATAGGTGATTAGTAAACACAGGTGGCTACCCCAATTACCAAGTGAAGTTAGGATGAATGGTGTATGAGACATGATGCTGTCAAGACCTCATATTTGAGGACTAGTTATTTATCTTGAAAAAGATCTGTGCAATGATCTTTTGTATCTGCTTGACTGTATAAAAACAGCAAGATTTCTTGTCTTGGCAATCTCTTTAACAGGTTGCCTGAGCTGAGCATCACATTCTGGTGTAATGCTTATTAAGTAGCAAAATTGTTTTCTTCCTGTGCTACTTTTGTGGTAGACAAGACATTTGGCTTTTAATTATGTGACCCCCAACACTCTGCACCCCAGCTTTTTGTGCTTCATACAGACTTAATGGACTGTGGTTATCCCATAAGGCTGGAGTTTACATGTACAATAAGGTCCAGAGACAAACTGACATTTTCTGTAAACCTGGCAGTTCTAACCCAGATTCCCAGAGAATTGAAGCCTCACAAAAATGTGTTTAGAGCATGATTATTTTCTTGAATTTACAAAGAAAAAAAGAAATGAAATTTCGGGATGGTAAAATATCTTGAAGCAGAATTAAATATATGTTTAGTTATGGAAACTTCATGGGAACAGAATCAAATACCAAACTTACATAGTCTTTATATTTTTCAATGGTTTCACACAAATCCGTTAAGAATTTTGAAAAGATTTAAATAAAAGCAGTTCAGTGTGTCTCTACATGCTATGATTCTTTACTGAACCAAATATAATTATTTGCTTAAATTCTAGTTATGGAGTCTTGTAATGTGACACAAATTAATATAATCATCTAAATATAAAATGTTTTCTTCCAAAGTTAGAATGTATTGAGTGAATAAATTATATAATAATACTATTGCTTCACAGAACATTGTGGGGAATCTTTATTCTTTGTCTGAGAGTATTCTCAGGAAGGATTAAACCTGGTTTGCCAAAAGGCATAAAGACAAAACATTAACTATAAGATCACATTCACAAGCATCTATAACCTCTTTCCATAGACACCAGAAGATGATATAAATCCTAAAATTTTATACTTTAATAGGGCCTTTGGAAAAAAGAATCTATTTTAGTTTGCATGAGAAGTCTGGGACTCACCATGGTTAAATTATATGACAAAAACCAAACCAAAATAAAACAAAACAATTTATTGAAACAATTCTGGACTTGGATTACAAAATATTTCTCTTTATCACCTTTTCCAAGATTTTTGGAAGTTTTATGATTGAATGGCAATATTGTCAAGCTAAGAGTATAATCTGTATCCATAGCTGGCAAAATCACATAGCAAAAATGTCAGTGAACTTGAATTCAGAAAAGTCATGTACCTGTTCTGCCTTTACAGCAAAGAATTATTGTGACCCTGTGAAGGTAATTTCATCTCATGTACTTTATTACTTCATGTGTAAAATAAAAGCATTGTACCAGAAGTACTTTCCAACTGTATGTTTTTAATATACTCTTGAGATGCAGCTCCAAATTAATAAAAGATCAATGAGGAAGAAATAACATCTTATACTGATGGAAATATGAACACAAACTGTATTGTGATGATTCTTTTTGTTCAAGTGACATCCCTGCCTAATTAAAGGAAAGCAAATTTTCCTTATGATTGCTTTTCTTGCATCGCATCTGCTTAGATATTAATCTAAGAAACTAATTATGAGTCTACAGTTTTTATTTTCCTTTCATATATTTGACCTCTGGTATGTTTCTTTATTCTTAATTTTCCTAAAGAAAAAGCCACTGAATTTATAAGTTAACATAAGGACACGTATAATTGAATGTGCTTTTCCATTTTCAGTGACTTTTTCCTAGCAAGCGCACTGTCTGTGTCACCCAGGAGCTACTCAGGAAGAGTTAGTGCATTCAGGAATTCAGGAAAGGTCATAGATTTTATTGTTACTCATTTGACAGCTTTTTTGTTTGTTTGTTTCTTACTTTGAATCTGCTCCAAAGAACTCATTGTTATTAGTAGATAGCTAGTCAACAGACTCATTTGTACCACTTAGGTCTTTGAGATCCAATTATTTAGCATTGTAATTAAAATTATTTTACCATCAAAATCATTTGGAAAAAATTGTAATTCATGTTAAGGATAAGAATTCCTATAAGGGGAGATATGTTCAGAAGATGTCAAAAACTTGAAACAAATCAACTCTACTTTAAGTAGATCTAATACTTTGTCTATTTTGGCCGTAGGCTTTTTTTTGGGGTTTTTTTCTTTCTTTTTTTTTTTTTTTACTTAAATCAACTGCTTGATTGGGTCATCTATAATTTTAAAGATAAACATATAATGCTTTGAATAAATAAAATGTATCAAGATCACCTTTTTTCTAGATTGTAAAGCAAATTCACATTTATTTTACAATCTAGAAAACACTAAATAACTTTTTGTATACTCTCACTTGTCTCTTTAAATTGGTTGAATGTTATAGTACAGTTTACTAAAACTTGCAACTCTCAATGTACCTTTTACAATTTAAAATAAAAAGATGAAATAATTGCATCATTTATGGTGGTGTAAAAGTTAATAAATTACCCTTAAATTTATTGCCAAGTAGATATTTTATTACTGAGTCAGTATAGAAAATTAAAAAAACATTTTATTTTAAATGCTTATTCTAAGCATCCTATAGCTACATTTAGTAAGCACTTTCATCAACAGTACCCATTTAAAAAATTTAAATCTTCATTAGTAGTACTAATCAGAATTCCTTAGCAATATTGAAAGAATACCTGCAGGAGTGTTCTTTTGTTAAAAGTTTTGTTTTTGCTGACCCTGTCCTATAACTTTAAATATATGGCAATGAAAGGGGAACTGACTCTGGGGGCGGGGGGAGGGGGAGAGAGAGAGAGGGAGAGAAATGTATGAAGAGAAATCACTGGGAATAAATGAAAAAGAAGAACCTGCAGAAGCCAAGTTTGCAAGTTTGCACTTTGACCCAGGGCAGTTCTAAAGCACACTTATGTGCAAAGCTCAGAATATGAAAACTTGCAAGAGAAAATCAACTTCAAGTTCAGGTTTTAAATTCATTGACTTAGAAATATTTGGCCTCATCTACCACCATTAGGGTAAATGGGGTCAAATATATGGTGATATATGGAAGGAGAACTGATTCTGTGTGGTGAACACACAACATGATATATAGATGATGTATTACAGAACTGTACACTTGAAACCTGTGTAATTTCACTAAACATTGTCACCCCAATAAATTTTAATTAAAAAAATTCAGAGGAAATTTTTATTTCTTTACAACAGTTCATTCTATTAATCAAGAGATTAGTAAATCTTTCTAAAAAATATATTTAATTTAGACTAAAAATTGTATTCTGTTAACATTTTGAGTTTTAACAGACCATAAGATTTTAATGATTAATTTATTGAGAAAATGTTTCTCAAAAAGAACTGTTTCATTTTACCCATTATCAATGTTATGAATAATACAATAGTCAAAGCTAATAAAACATTTACTATGTTCTAGGCATATATATTAGCATCCTTAAAAGTATTAACTTGATTATAACTCAATTTGATCTAAGATACTATTCTACCAATGATTGCAAGACCTAAGATGTAGCATTTCTATGTGTCACAAAGAAAGAAAACAAAGCTGATAACCTATTATACTGATTGTAAGATACAAAGGACACTACAGAGTGGAAAATGTGCATTTCACAATCAGTGACAGTATCTATCATTTCCATTTTACATGTAAAGTAGCTATACCAGGAATGGCAGGGTTATGCAACTTGCCTAATATCACAGAGCTAGCTAGCAGCAGAGCTGCAGCCCAGCTTCAGGGTTCTCAGACATTAACACTGATCTTCACAATCTAATACAAAAAGAACTTAATATAAGCCTGTATCAGTAGTCAAAAATGTCTGGAAGAGAACAATAAGGCCAAATCTGGCTGTTCTGTTATAGAAGTGATCCTAGTATCTGACATGTAAAAGTCATAAGCAACATCTTTTTCTGAATGAATTTTAAAAATCTTCACACTGCAAATGATTTTTAGGTCAAATGAGCTATAAAAAGATTTTTTTATGTCAGTTAACATTTTTTTAATATGGTTGATGAGATTTCCACCGTTTAAAGAAAATGGTGGAAATTATTGACCAAAACTAGTAGATTGCAAGACAGGACATATATTTAATTTTGGTAAAAATACATATATCAGCACATATATGGGCAGAAAAAGCTCTAGAAGGGTACTTACAGTACAGTGCTGGTAAATTCACTGGAGAGTGGGGTGGAAGCCTTGATTTCCAGCAGTTGGGGATTATCATGGTATATATAGACTCACTATAGCAATGAGTCATGTGGTAATTGATACAATATCAATACAATCTCACTGACTACACAATTGGGGAAAGTTGTCCACAGTTATGTCTGGGAGATGGCAGGAGTTGGTTCCAGCACACCCCTGGGTATGCATAAAACTTAAAGTGCTAACTGTGGTGATCTCCGTGCAAGGGAAATGTGGTTTGATTTTTCGTTTTAAGTTTGCTTATCAATAAGGTCAGTTATTTTACAATGCAAATACACTGCTACTGCTTGTTTGCATGTGTGTGTGTGTGTGTGTGTGTGTGTGTGTGTGTGTGTGTACACACATACGTCAACTAGACAAGGACTGTCTGCTTAACTCTCCTCACTCTACAGACTATGATGGCATCACCTTAGAAATCAAGCAACTGGAATCCATGTGTCTGAAATAATATTGTTTTAATGAAGTAGGGGATATTAATCCTCAAAAATCTTTCCTAAAAATCTGCTCTAAATGACTCAAGACAGTAATCTGAAAAGAAGTCAGAAGAGCATTATTTTGTGGTCCTTCCTTAAGAAATATATAAAGGAGTTTATTTCTAAGCATTGAAAGATGCTTGACAAGCATTCATCAAGTGCTTCTCAAGAGTACTTCCTTTCCCTTTGTATAACACACTAAAGTCACAAAAATTTCCCAAACTGTATGGATTAATATAGCATATTTCATAATTTGTATTCTTTGGTGAAATTTTTTTATCGTGTAAAAATACATATGCCAACCAAGCCATTCATGGGAAAAAAGTTCTGCTAAATAGTGAATAAATGGAGAACACGTAGGACTCACAGTTCCTCAAGTGTCTTCCTCAGATCCGTATCACCTTATTTTTTGAAAAAGCCTTGAAAGGGCCGGCCGAGTGGCGCGATGGTTAAGAACTGGCTTGGGACGCCAGAGGGCCCCGGTTCGGATCCCACATATGAGGGTCAGTGACACTGCCCTCCACAGCTAAGATGCTGAACAACAGCTCAACCTGGAGCTGGGCTGCCATGAGTCGACGGCGACAGCGTAGGCTGCAGCCCCTATGGCAGTGGGTTGCCATGGGCTACCGTGTGTAGCCAGCAGCCAGCGTGAGCGGCCAGCAGCCGCAGTGAGCGGCCGTCCAGAAGCCGGCGACTGCTCTGCCTCGCCCGGGAAGAGCGCAATGATGGTGCCAAGTTGGGCCAGTGAAGCAACGTCCTCCACAACTAGACTGAAGAACAAAACGACAGCAACTTGTCTGTTCCCCTTCCCCCAATTCCCCAGCACTGTTCCCTTCCCCGCAATACCCCAATAAAAATCTTTAAAAAAAAAAAAAAAGAAAGAAAAAGCCTTGAAAATTAGTATGAGGTTTAGCCATAAAATTAAAACATCATTTCAGTGACTTAAACCAACTTTTTGCCAAGTAAATATTTTAAGTCCAAACGGAAAATTATCTCCACAACCTAGAGTTTATCACCAGTAGAAGAGTTACTGCTGACTGGGTAACTCTCAGAAATGTGTTAATATGTATTGGACAGGTCAATTCAGAACTTAAAAAACAAAACAATCAAACAAAAAAAACTGAGTTAAAACAATGGTTAAAAACAGTCTGACTTAAGTACCTTTTACTAAACTGGTACTTCTTCCTAAATCTCTGCAGTGTGGGAATAAAAGAACATCTATTTGGGTAATAAGCACTTAACATAAAAAACCTTTTCCATATATGTAGCCTTTTGCCAAATTAAAGGCAGAATTCAGAAACTAAGTATATTATTTGTTCCGGTTACAGACTTGTGCATATATCTACCTGTCTTCTCATCATCAATATGGAAATGAATTATATGTATTTAAAGACATAAAATCTCGAAAAATATGCTTCAGGAACTTTGAAGATTAAGATTCTCTCATGATTGACTACACTTATTTCCACGGAAATGATTGTATATGTGTATGAGCAATCTAGAAGAAAATGGGAATATATACAAATTATGCATCCTAAATAATGCTTTTTAGAGAAGAAAGAACAATAAATACTTAATAAAAATGCAAATATGAAGCCAGGCAAGGTGCAATTTCAGCAATAATTTTAAACGATGCCGTTTACCTCAAGAATTAGCACTTTAGCAATTCATCCTCCCACCAGAAATGGTGGTAGAAGTGGAGGGGGTTTTAGGAGTGGGGAGAGGAGAATTAGATAAAAATGAATTATTTATTTCTGAAGAATGAGTTACTTTTCGCATGTCATCCCTCCAGAATGGCCTTGTTGGTTAGATTTCTGTTGTTTTGTTCTAGAAGCACAATGCTTGACAATTTTCATTGTATCTGAAATACAACGTTACAATGAACTCTACATTATTTAAGCAATTGCTCCTGTCACAAACAAAGAATGCTAATTATATTTCTTTTGAAGAGCTCTTTATTATTACATTATAAGTTTTCAAAGCTTTTGAATTGAAAGTAGCAATTTTAGTTTAGCTCAGAGTGAACTGGGTGATGAGAGATCCTGAGTTGAATTTTAAGGCAATGGTACAATGACCAAATGGTACAATGTCTAAGATATACAGGGTGACTTTTGTGTTTGTTTTTGTGTAATACAATTAAACTATTAAATTAATACTTTATACTCATGAGTGTGCTAGATACAGATTAAATGTTCAGGTGTAAATAAACTTTATATCTAAATATATAAAATATTTGTCAGTGTAGGAAAGGCCAAATATTTTGTTTTTTAATTAAAATTTATTGGAGTGACAATGGTTAGTAAAATTACACAGTTTTCAAGTGACAATTCTGTAATATATCATCTATATATCACATGTGTGCTCACTACCGAGTCAGTTCTCCTTCCATATATCACCATATATTTGACCCCATTTACCCTAATGGTGGTAGATGAGGCAAAATATTTCTAAGTCAATGAATTTAAAGCCTGAACTTAAAGTTGATTTTCTCTTGCAAGTTTTCATATTCTGAGCTTTGCACATAAGTGTGCTTTAGAACTGCTCTGGGTCAAAGTGCAAACTTGCAAACTTGGCTTCTGCAGGTTCTTCTTTTTCATTCATTTCCAATAATTTCTCTTATTCATACATTTCTCTCTCTCTCTCTTTATATATATATATATGTATACATATATAAACAGCATTAATTAACACTATATTAACTACTATTAACTAGTACAGAAAATGTTGAGTATATATTTTTAATAGTAACATAACCATAAAGTTTTGAGAGGTTATTTGAAATTAGATCATCACAAATATTCACAAATATTTCAACACAATCTAATTGACTCAGTGGTATGCTAAATAAGTATATAGACAAAAAACAAAACAAAAACAAAACCCTCTCATTTAATGTAAATGAATATCATTTTAGTAGAAAAAAATACAATTTTGATTAAGGAGCTTTTATAGATTAGTTGAATTCTGAATCATATTCTTGAAGACCTAGACAACTAGAGTACTTTAAACTTCCTTTTTTTCTCTACATTTGGTAAAATTCAATAAAGTATCAAGTTTTTTTGTTTGTTTTTTTTAAAGATTTTATTAGGGAATTGGGGGAGGGGAACAGACAAGTTGCTGACCTTTGGTTTTTCAGTCTAGTTGTGGAGGACATTGCTTCACTGGCCCATGTTGATATATCATTGAGCTCTTTCCGGGTGAGGCAGATAGGTCACCGGCCACTGGACGGCCACTCACGGCGGCTCTTGGCAGCTCATGCCAGCTGCCAGCCGCTCATGCTGACTGCCAGCCATTCACGGTAGCTTATGATAGCCACTGCAGCCTCACTGCGGCCTACACCATCGCCAACAACTCACAGCAGCCCAGCTCCAGGTTGAGCTGTTGTTCAGCATCTTAGCTGTAGAGAGCAACATCATTGGCCCTAATGTGGGATCCGAACCGGGGTCCTGCTGCTCAGAGCTGGTGTCCCAAGCCAACTCTTAACCAATGTGCCACTCGGCCAGCCCTCAGGTTTTGTGTTTTTTTACAGGCTTCTTAAATCACCCAGTACAAAAGTATGCTTAATAATTATTTATGGTTTAGTTATCATTTTAAAATGCTGCAAAAAAGATGATGGTTCCCTCTTATGTGGGTAAAAAAGCTGTAATCATTGACAGGGTATACTTATTGCAGAGAAAATGTGAGGGACTTAAAATGATTAACTTTTAATTTTTCTTATTTATTTTTTCCAAATATATGGTCTCTTCTTGTTTGTAACAAAATCTTTTCAAATTAAATTAAATTATTATGCAAACAATATTCTTTCATTTTGTAAAATTGTACTCTAAATCAGTGTATTCTCACTTAGAAGATGTATAAATAGAATTATTTATATATCATTAATATCATTAATCTCATTATAAGTATTCAAAATCATCCCATTGCCTTTTTGAAAGTGAAAATTGATCTTGGTGCTGCTTTTAACATATAAATTTATATATATATATATATATATATATATACACACACACACATATATATGTGTGTGTGTGTATATATATATTTTTTTGAAGATATTATTGGGGAATTGGGGGAGGGGAAAAGTGTTGGGGAATCAGGGAAGGGGAAAAGGCAAGTTGCTGTCCTTTTGTTCTTTAGTCTAGTTGTGAAGGATGTCGCTTCACTGGCCCATGCTGGTATTACCATTGCTCTCTTCCCGGGTGAGGCAGTTGCTCGCTGGCCATTGGACAGCTGCTCAAGGCGGCTCACAGCAGCCACGAAAGCGCACGCCAGCTGCTGGCCATCCCCACTGCAGCCTACGCCGTCGCCAGCAACTCACAGGAGCCCAGCTCCAGGTTGAGCTGTTGTTCACCATCTTAGCTGTGGAGGGCGCAGCATCACTGGCCTTCATGTGGGATCCGAACCATGGCCCTGCTGCTCAGAGCTGGAGTCCCAAGCCAACTCTTAACCAACGTGCCACTCGGCTGGACCCTAAATAATATTTTTAAAAGGCTTTGATATTGCTTTGTAGGTCATTTAATAAGATTTCATTGATGATAATAATAAGTTATTGGATCTTATTATTATATTGAATCAAGAAGTGCAAATATATCAAAACCTGTACAGTAGTAGTCCTTATATTCCCCCCAGTAAATTTTATAATCCTCATTTTAAAGGTTATAAAAACAAAGAGAGATAAAATAATAGGCCACAGTGTACCTAGGATTTAAAGAAAGGTTGATCTTAATCTGGAGTCAATATCAAAAACCAAACCACCAAACATATTACTTCTCAGTGTTTATTGTTTTCTCCTAGACCTGTGAACTTCAGTAAGAGGTTGGCCTCAATTTGTCAGCACTAGACCAAGCAGAAGTTTAAGGGTAAAGGCACAGAGCTGAATATAGGGATGTTAAGTAAGATGAATGGAGAAGTTCTGCTCTATTTTCCATCACTCATCTCCCCAAATTCTCTCTGGATAACAGCTCCCAGAAGTTCTCTGGATTACTGAACAGCCTGAGACCAGATGTACAGGAACTGCCTTCATATTCTTTCAATGACTGGTTAGATGACCATCCAATCACCTCATAGTAAAGCCCCTGAGTCAACAAAGCTTTGGGCAGATGCTCCTCTCACTCTGACACCCTGTACCCAGGCTGACTGCTCTCTTCCCCACTCCCACCTCCATACCTAATGGATGCCTCTTCATTGAATTGGGATCAATATCGCAGGCAAGGCTACCTCTTTATGTGTATGTCTTTCTTACTCGGCTCAATCTCTGACACCCTACTCAGACCCTCATACCTTGCTCTGGGCCACCATGGTCCCTCCACCCCCAATGTAGATGCCTATCTAGTTTTGTCCCACCTAATGGCTTAAGAAAGGAATTATTTAGAAGGGAGGGAAGGGGAGGGAAGGAGAAGAGTGTAAGAGGGAGGGAAAAAAAGAATAGCATATTACTTTCAACAACTTTGTTGAACAATCTCATCTCATGACAAAATCAAAACTTTACTTTTGTCTTCTGCTGACTCATTAAAGTTTATTCAGTAGGGGAATATTTCTCTCTTCATTTAGGTAAAAACTTAGTGTTCATCCCATCAATTTTCTCTTTGACTCATGTAATAAAATTCTTATTGTTATGGACTGAATGTTTGCCCCCCCCATTCATATATTGAACTATAATCTCCATTGTTATGATATTTGGAGATGGGGGCCTTTGGAAGGGGTGCACCCTCATGAATGAGATCAGTGCCTTTATAAGAAGAGACCAGAGATCTGGCTCACTCTCTTTTCTGCCCTCTGAAGTTACAACAAAAAGTTGGTAGTCTGCAAATTGGCAGAGAGCTCTCAATAGAACCTAACCATGCTGGCACCCTGATTTCTTCCCAGACTCCAGCGCTGTGAGAAATAAATTTCTGTTGTTTATAAGTCAGTCTATAGTAATTTGTTACAGCAGTCTAGACTGACTAAGAAACCAGTGGTTTTTTTAACTCACAAAACACACACACAGAGACACAGACACAGACACAGACACACACACACACACACACACACACACACACATACACACGTGTGCGTGCATCTCAATTTGTTCACTAGAATACCCAGCTCTACGTAGTAAGGTAGTAATCAAATTTCACAGTGGATTTGCTGTTAGATTTTTTGCTCTTAGCTGGTG
This sequence comes from Hipposideros armiger, assembly GCF_001890085.2. Taxonomy (NCBI): domain Eukaryota; kingdom Metazoa; phylum Chordata; class Mammalia; order Chiroptera; family Hipposideridae; genus Hipposideros; species Hipposideros armiger. The sequence continues at coordinate 370,015 of NW_017732255.1, read as the reverse complement.
ACTACAGGGAATAATGACTCACAGTGGACTTCTTTTGGGTATCTCTGTCTTGTGTATCTTCCTCATCCTTTTCAAATCTCTGTCCACTCAGCTTTGTATCGCTCTAGGATCAGGATGATGGCAGAGGGGAGAGGTAAAGGACAGAAGAGGCCACAAGGGGCCCTTCAAACACTGACTTCACCCTTTTTGAGCCAGCAGGTGTTGAAATTGGGTCTGTCAGGGTTCTTGGGCATGCTGGGAAGTTTATGAATTGAGAAGAATGGATAAAAGTTTTACATATCACTTAAGAGAGGGAGCCAATTGCAGAAATATCATAGAATTGCTAAGAAGTACTGAGGGCCAATTGATGTTCACTATCAGAAATGTTTATAAAACTCTAAAATATTATTCAAAATGTAAATTACCCACTTTTATTGCTTGTTCCTGCTACTGGTTCCTTTCATGCCCCTGCCATTGATAAATCTAGCTAAAGAAACTACTGCACATATGAAGAAAAAGGAAATTTCCTACCCCAAATCACTGTGAATTATGATTTTTAATTATACTGAAATGTATTTTTATCCTTTACAATTGAAAATTAATAGGTATATATATATATTTAAAATTCATAATTCTTGATCTACTTAGTTATATTAAGCTTTTAGCAGACTCTTCTATGAATATTGAATACACATACGAACTTAACATGTTTAACCCTTGAGTGACAGAGAAAATTGAACTAGAGAACTAAAAGTAACCTGAAGTCTCAATGATTTAACTAAATTTCAAGAAAATGTCCTTAGATATCAAGCCTAATCTCAGACTGCAAGTCCAAAGACAGTAGACAAAGAGCTTGGATATAAAAACACTATGAGGCCTGCAATCCATCCCTCTTGGTAGAAATGACTAGCCTATTTAGCGTTTCTCCCCACCAACCCATGGCTAGCATTAAGCACTTTAAGCTGTGCTACATAGTAATTTTCAAGGAAATGTAAATCCAAAAGACACCTATGATCATAACACTAGCTGTCATCTTCAAAGCTAAATTAGAGTAAATTGCCTTGTAGGGAAGGACCTCAAGGCTGCTCCCCATTCTACTCTCCTCCAACTCTATTGACTGATTTTGATAATAATTCCTTACTCTCATCATCTCTAAGGTCAATGAGGGAAGAGACTATGGGTCAAATCACTGTGCAGTTTGTCTCTCTCTTTAAGTCTTCCTTTTGCAGCATTCTCTATCTCTTTGCCTTCTTCCCATTCAACTGAAATGGAAGGATGGATGGGAAGGTTGGCAGCCTCCCACAAAGAAGAAACAAGGCTGGCTTCCTCAACCCCATCCATGTCAAGCTTTAGGAATACCATTGGGTAAATTTGTTTTTCATCAAGATATGGGTTAACAATTCTGAAACTGTTTTATACCCATATTGCAGTTGAAAAAAAGAAGTAAATGGCAAATAGTAGGAGCCAGGTTTTTCACTGTTGGTGAGGAATATTATAGACAAGCAAGAAGGGAAGGCCAGGAAGAATCCTGTGGTGCTGTATTAGAGTCAGAGACATCAGCATGAATGCATGTTTATCTGAATATCTGCACAGAAGTACTGATACAGAAAGCATTATAGATATGTATGTGTGTGAGGACTAGTGCTCATACTTATAATACTAACTCTGTCCATTGAGAGGAACTAAACCAATGATGCCCCAGCAGCAATGAGCAAAATCAGTGCACAGATCTTGGTTTCTGAGCACCATTCTGTAACAAAGGGAACTAGGTATTATTGGAGAGATGAATGATTTTAGGACAAGCTAGAAATATACAAGATAAGTCAGGAATACTTACAGTGCTAGAATGTGAGCAAGTTCTCTAAAATCAAAAGGTGGTGAGATGTCAGAGAGACACAGGAGCTAAACTGGAAGAGTTACCCATGGCCAAAGCTGGAACAACTTGAGCAATTAAAAAATAATTTAGTATTGGGTTATAATTCAAAGCATAAAATACATATATATGAGCATAGATATTCATGCTAATGTAAATGATTGAATAAATAACTATATGGAGGCAAAGAGACAAAGTTTTCTTATAGAAAAATTCCAAATATATAGAGAGCTCAAACCTTGCTCCCTTTGAGAAATGGCTGAACTTAGTGGCTCAGCAACAAAGACTACAGTAGGTAAAGAAATATATAACTCTGTAGAAGAGAAGCCTAGCAAATCCTACCTTAAAAACAAATGATTAAAGTCAGCCTCATTACTGATGTCATGTGGGTATCATGTATCCCTGAACTGATACCTTGGGAAGGGACACTGCACTTCTGGGCTATTCTTTCCCAAAACTTGTAAATCCTCTCTAATCATAAGAAAAGAAAAAATAGGTAAATCCAGATTTAGAGATATTTTACAACATAGCTGGCCAGAACTCCTCATAATTGTTAAAATCATTTTTATAAAAAAGATAAAAGACTTAAAAACTGTCACAAGAACTAAGAACTAGAACAAAACTGTCACAGATAAGGAGACAGGACAAATGAATGCAATGTGGTAACCTGGATCAGACCCTGGAACAGGCAAAATATATTAATAGAAAACCCAATGTACAATGTAATACACATAAAGCCTGTAGTTAACAAACATAAAATTAACCACTGTAAATATAGAAAGATTAAATATACCAATTCCATAAAAAAACTGCAAACATTTTTGACAGATGACAGAACTAGTTAATGTCAAAGCACTAGGCTTAGAAGTCTCACAGAATCCATCAAGCTTTTCAAGTCCAGAAAATCAACAGTATGGTATTGGCAGAAAAACAGACACACAGAACAATGAAATAGAATTGAGAACCCAGAAATAAATCCACATAAATATGGACAGATCATTTTCAACAAAAAGCCAAAAACATACAATGGAGAAAAGGCAGCCTCTTCAATAAATGGTGCTGGGAGAATTGGAAAGCCACGTGCAAAAGAATGAAACTAGACTGCTATCTGTCACCGTGTACCAAAATTAACTCAAAATGGATCAAAGACCTAAACATAAGACCTGAAACAATAAACTGCATAGAAGAAAGTATAGGCACTAAACTTATAGACCTTGGATTCAAAGAGGATTTTATGAATTTGACCTCAAAGGTAAGGGAAATAAAAGTTCAAATAAATGAATGGAACTGTATCAAACTAAAAAGCTTCTGCACAGCAAAAGAAAGCATTGACAAAATAAAGAGGCAACCAACCGAATGGGAGAAGATTTTTGCAAACAAAGCCTCTGATAAGGGGCAATATCCAAAATATGTAAGAAACTCATACAACTCAACACCAAAAAAACAATCCAATTAAAAAATGGATAGAAGACCTGAAGAGACATTTCTCCAAAAGAGGACATACAGATGGCCATAGACATATAAAAAAATGCTCAACTTCACTAATCATCAGAAAAATGCAAATAAAAACCACAATGAGACATCACCTCACACCAGTTAGAATGACTATTTTCAACAAGACAAATAATAACATGTTGGAGAGGCTGTGGAGAAAAAGGAACCCTCTTACACTGTTGGTGGGAAAGCAGATTGGTGCAGCCTCTATGGAAGGCAGTGTGGAGGTTCCTCAGAAAATTAAGAATAGAATTACCATATGACCTAGCAATCCCTCTCTTGGGTACCTACTCAAAAAATTATGGAAACCATTTATCCATAAAGATATATGTACTCTGATGTTCATTGCAGCTTTATTTATGGTGGCCAAGACATGGAAACAATGAAAGTATCCTTCGATAGATGACTAAATAAAGAAGATATGGTATATACATACAATGGAATACTATCCTGCCATAGGAAAAGATGTAACAGTGCGTTTTGCAATAATATGGATGGATCTTGAGATTATCATGCTAAGTGAAATAAGTCAGACAGAAAAAGTAGAGAACCATATGATTTCACTGCTATGTGAGCTATAAAACTGAAAACAACAAAAGAACAAGAAAAACAAATGAAGAAACAAAAACTTATAGAAACAGACAATAGTGGTTACCAGAGGGTAAGGGGGGGAGACAAGTGGTAAATGAGGGTAAAAGGGATGGAAGGAGAACTGACTCTGGATGGTGAGCACACAATGTGATATATAGATGACATGTTATAGAATTGTACACATGAAACCTATGTAACTTTACTAACAATTGTCATCCCAAAAATCCTGAATTAAAAGTAAAATAAAATAAAGTCCAGAAAATCCCAGTGATGCATCTATTATCCCAAACCATTAAAAGTTAAGGAAAACTTCCAAATTATTTTTATTATGTAAGTGTAATAATAGTTACCCAATCATGACAAAAACAGCACAGAAAAACAGAACAAAAAAAACTGCAGACAAATTTCAAATACAAACATAGATGCAAACTAAGTAAAATATTAGCAAACATAAATTAAACATAAAAATATGACCAATGTAAAAATGGTCCAATATTAGGATATTTATCAATATAAATATTTACAGTAAGAGATCAATGAAAAGAAATGTGATTACCTCTACAAATATTGAAAAGGCATTTGATAATTGTTACTCATTGTTGATTTTAAGTAATAAATAAAATTGGACTTGAATTCTATGAAAACTTCTTTAGCATATTAAAATGTATATACCTTAGTCCTACAAATAGGAATTTAATCAATAGAGAAATACTAAAGAGATTATTCAAAGGAAAAAGAAGGTAAAGACACACTAAATCCACTCTTACTTAATCTGTATTGAGGGTATTATCTCAGGCACAAAGGGTATTAGAATTGGAAGTGGTAGAACAGAAATGGGAATACTATTTCTATTTGCATTTGATAAATACCCATGGTAGTTTTCAAAAATGACCCAAAATTTTCTCTCTCCCTATACTAATCTTCTTTGAGTGTGACATAAGACCTCTTTCTATGAAGAGTGGGAACTATTTCTCAAGCCCATGCATCCATGCTGGCCTTGTGACTTGCTCTGGCCCACAGCCTGCAGGAATGCCGCTTCTGATTTTCTCCAAGTCTGCTCTTATACTTGGAACTCTGTCACCGCATCATATGAACATTGCTGACCTAGCCTGTTAGACAACGTGAGATACATGATTTACTTGCCATCATAATTCTCCATGTGAGCAACCAGCCACCCCCTTGAAGAACAGCCTTCTTACAGATAGCAGATGATTACAGACTCCTTAATAAATCCAACTATGACAACAAAGATCTGCCAAAGTGTGCCCAGCCCAAATCGCCACATAATCGTGATCATACTGACCGGTGGTTGTTTAAAATTAGTACATTCATAGTGATCTGTCAAGCAGCAAACGCTATTACATAAGGAGACAGAAAATAGGTTGCATCTGTTGAAGGCATTTACTTGAAAGGAAAGAGCACAGGCAGGAGAAATGGTGATGACCCAGATATAGCAGCCTGGGAAAACATCAAGTGTTATGTCATGATGAAAATATTAATAAAAGTGTCACTTGTCGTAACTTGTAAGATAAAAAAAAAATGTGTCAGATGAACTTGCGAACCTTGAAAAGTTGATTTACAAGCAGAATGTTGAAAATCTCAGTTGATTTGTTTAGATGTGTATAATAAGGAAAAGAGATTTATTAAAAAGAGAACTGAGTAGATTTTAAAAGAAAATATAGAAACAACAGGATTTGCTGTGTTGGAAAATAAAACAAAAACTTTCTATCATCAGCCTCTCTAGAAGTGAATTAGGGTTCTATTATCTAGTTCAAATCAAGGGTGTGATTGATTTTTAAGACCAGAGTGATTTAACATGGTATCTAGTAGACCCTCTGAAGACTGACGAAAACAATCGAAGAATCTTAAGAATACTGCCACATAGCATTCTGACTTATCCAAAGTAGTTCTTAGTAAGCCTAAATAAACAGGCATATTTTAAAATTAACTTTAAGCCTGGTTTTCTTTTAATGCAGTTACAGTCATAGGAAACTGCAGTTTTCAAAAGATATGTACTACAGAATGCGTTGCAGCTTATACTAAAATTAACTGAGATTTTTCAAATTGCAAGACATATTTAAGCTTGCAAATTTCTAAGCAGGTAGAAAGCTGCTTAGCTGCCAAAACAGGCCATCTCTTACAGAAAAGGAAGAACATTCCATTAGGTGGAATAGACAGTCTAGATGGTGGAGAGTCATGGAGAACAAGGACTAAAGAGTCATCCCCAGGGAGTGGTGGAAAACAACAGACCAGGGAGCTGTTTGCACAGAGCAGAGCTGGGTACTGATCAAGGAGCATTCCTTGTCCCTGGAATCAGGGCAGCAACGTTTCTCCAGTGGAATTTCAGAATTGCAACAGAGCAGTAACTGTGTGTGTCTCCCATGCCCCTTTGACACGAAGAGTATCTGTTCTGGTTATCCTATCCCCATCTCACCATTGCATGTTTGAGGGGGTCGGGAAAGAACAGACAACTTGCCTTTTTAGTTAACAGATATACAGAACATACAGAGCTTCATCTGGACATGGTATAGGTGATACAATTCTGGACTTTGATGTCATAACTAGATGTGTCTTTTGGGAGTCCATGGACCCAGAGAAGCACATGAGGGGAATGTAAAGAAACATGGCAAGTAGACAGACTGTCATAGAGTGCAAAAAGGAAAAAGGCCATAAATTATTCCCTTCCTTAAATCCATGACTCTTCGCAATGTCATTTTCAGCTACTTCCATCAAAAGACGGAAATTATTTCTTCACCTCTCAAACTGTATTGGTCTTTTGACCTCCTTTGCTAAGTCAACTAAAATGCAGGGGAAGCAACATTGCATCGGTTCTGAACCCCAGGCCTTAAGGTGCTTTTGTGCACTTTGGTTTACACTTTGGGAACTCTACTGAGTTACCATTTGAACAATCCTAGCCAAGTGGGTAGAATACAAGTGGCAAATTATTTACAAACCCCTATTTTGATTGTAGCTAACTTCCAGCCAGTCCCCAGAAGCAAAACTACTTATCTGAGAAGCAACAAAGTGCAGATGCATCGGTGATCCCAGCCACGACCAGAGTCCAGCCAAATGTGTGGACTTACAGACCAGTGATCATGACACATGGTTATTGTGGGACGTCACTAGTGTTTGGGTTGCTAAAAACAAACAAACAAACAAACAACAAAAACCTGATCCATAGTATTTCTGAACAACACGAGCTAATCAATGATAATCTCATATACATAATAAAGTAACTCAGTATGATAGAAGGATATGAAATTAACAGACAAAAGTACATACCTTCATATACACCAACAACAAAAATTTAAAGATATAAGTGAGAAGAAAACAGTTTTTTCTCTTTATGTTAGCTATAAATGGCTAATGTACTTAGCTAAATTTAATAAGAAATGTACAAACTTGCTAGCGAAAGACTTTTAAAAACTCCTAAAATAAATTGAACAAATGGAAAGACATCTCCGGTTTTTGGAAAGATGGCTCACTAAAGATGTCAGGCACTTCTAGGTAATACATTGGTTTGCCATCTCAGTAAGAATACCAGTGCCTGGGGCTAGACAAGTTGCTTCTAAAGTTCATATGGAAAACAATTTTACATGGAAAAATAAGTCTCCAGGTACAACTATGAAAATTTGAAAAAAGAACATCAATAAAGGGATATTGCAAGATAACTAATATAACATAAAGCCTCTATAATTAAAAGAACATAGTAGGGCATACATATATAAACAAATGGAACAGAACAGAAATTCAAAATGCAGATCAAAGCATTTATGAATTTACTACATAATAAAGGAGGCATCTCACATCAGTTAGAAGTATAGTGGTTTTTAAATATGTAAAGTTTGGAAACTTAGGGAGCCATTTTGACAAAGGTAAGAATGATCCCACACCTGACACCATGCCTCAGGATAATTTCCAAATAGATCTGAGATATAAATGTAAAGCATGATTGTACTTACATGAGGTATCTAAAATACTGAAATTCAGAGAATACAAGAGTGAAAGAGTTATTTTCAGGGGCTAGACAGAGGGGAAAGGGGGAAGTTACTAATCAAAGGTGGGATAAATTTTCAGTTAAGCAGGATAAAAAAGCTCTATAGAGATCTATAATACAATATTGTACCTATGGTTAAAACTACTGTATTGTACACTCAAAAATATATTAAGATGGTAGATCTCAGGCTAAATGTTCTTCCCAAAATAAAATTTTTAAAAATGTAAAGCAAAAAATATTAATTTACAACCTGGTTAGGGGAAGGCACTTTAATTTTTTGTTAAAATCCAAAAGCAACTAGTAATCCTCAATTTTTCCTCTGTGTCTCTGAGATTATTTCTGTTACTAGATGGGAGGGGGTGGGGATGAAGGAGAAAGGGAAGGGACGAGACAATACAAATTGTTAACTACAATATGGCCTCAGGGATAGAAAAGACAGTCTGGGGAATATCATCAATAATGTTGTAAATATTTTTTAGGGGGCCAGATGGACTCATGTCTTGTTAGGGAGACCACTTCATAGTTGGTGTAGAGGCCTGACCACCGCACTGTAGTTCTGAAGCTGATGTTGAATAATATTGTATGTCAACTATAGTTATACATACATATAGTCACAGGATGTGGAATAGAGTGTGGGAATGGAGTCAATGGAATTGTAATAGATAAGTATGATATCGGAGGTGGGAGGGCAGTAGATGGGGGAGGGAGGTTGTTACTTTGAGAGGGGTGTAAAGGATAACTATTGCATCGTTTTGTATACCTGAAACTAATAATAAATAAATAAAGGAAAATGCATCACATAGATCCCCAAAAAATAAAATAAAGTAAAATAAAATCCAGAAGCAATAAAGATGAATAATTTAACCACTTATATATTTTTTCCATAGGAAAAGAAAATCATAAGCAAAGTTAAAAGAAAAACTGAGAGAAACATATTTTTAATAAATATCACATGAAAGCAGATAAAAAAGGCTAATGTATCTAATATATAATGAGCTTTTAAAAAATAAACAACAGCCCAAAATTTTGATAGAAAAGTAGGCCTCTGGACACACACAATAGTGAAAAAACAGTTGACAAAATAAGATTTACAGTCATTAAATATGCAACAAGACATTCAAATTTGCTCATAATACACAGATTAAAATTAGACTCAGTTACCATTTTTTCTTGAAATTAGCAACAATTAAAGCTCAACACACTTTGCTGGCAAAGTTATGAAGAAAACAAGAGTCTAGTTTATTCCTATGGGAGTGCAAAATCAGACCACACCTATGGATAGGGATTGTAAAGACTATGTAAGGTTCCAGATGGACACTGGACGTATCGGGGGGGAATCACTTCATTGACTGTGTAGCTGACTGAACACTGCACTACACACTTGAAGCTGATGTAGAATAATATTGAATGTCAACTACAAATATATATAGTTATATTATATAATATATAATATATACATATATAGTTTTATTATAAATATATATATAGTGTGTATTTATACACACACACACACAGACACACACACACAGTCATGGGATGTAAAGTACAGCATAGTCAATATAGCCAATGGTAAGTCAGAGTAAAAAAAAATAATTAAAAATCTTATCCCTTCCTACTCTTAAGAATTCATCTTAAATATATACTCCACACTATAAAAAATAACATATGAATGAGGTTATTTGCAATGATATTATATGTAAAAGCAAATATTGGAAAAATATTAAAACTCACACATAGATACAAACACTATGATGGGTATTATACAATAGAGAATTACACAGTAACAAAAATAACTGAAAAGATGCCTGTGATCTGACATGGACTGTTTTTCAGGACACATTTTTGAGTAAATATATTTAAAATGAAAAGAAAGCCCAGTTATATCTCCATATTTTGTCTCAGTAAGACATTCCTTGTATTTTTAAATAATCTTTCCAATTATGTTTAAATTATTTTACATGGGTTTTAATACTTGCAATCAAAAGAACATCAATTAACATTCTACAAAAATTTCCAGTGTATAGAACGACATCTACTTCCACATTTCTTTTTCTCCAAGGTAAGGTAAAGTCAAAAATAGAACTTTAAGAAATCACCTATTCAATCTGATACAGAGTCAGAACCCTCAAGGGCATTCAATGTTGAAGGAAGCAATTTTCTTCTTTTTAATCCCATTTTCTCTTATTTTCCTTGTCACTTTCCTTGTGTACTTTATGTCCACCTTGCCAAATGCCAATATTTACATGAATGTCTGAGTTTCAAGTGATGAGAGCAAGGTTAATAAACCCCTGTGCTCTCCAGCAAGCCTTATCTACACATTAATGTTGAAAGAAGTAGCTGAGATTTACTAAGGAACAAATATAAGAATTTCCTAAAATATAAGGCTCCTTGAAATTACATTGGAAAAGAAATAAATAAAATATGCCTTATTCTTATTTTGAAAAAATTAACTACATTTTGCTGATGGAAAATTGAATATTTTTGGAAGATTATAATGCTAACTATCTCAAATGCTGATGGCAAAGATGGCTTACACTGACATTGGGTCTACCACCTCCAGGTTGGACACAAGGGTCAGATGGGAGAGGTGATTATAAGGCCCTAGAGGTAATTTATCTAGACCCTTGAATGTCTAATGAAACATTAATGATGCAGTTCAAATCTCTAGGCTAAAAACATCTTGGGTTATATCACATCCAAAGTTGGTAGAGAGAAACCAACTAGACAGTTCTTAAAGTAATTAATTCATTTTAAATGACTATATTCAGTCAAGGTCATACTCAGGACACTTTTTAATAAATTCCCTAAGTTTTTCCACTCCATAAACCTAGTCTGCCTTGCCAGTGTAGTACAGTAAATCCTCACTTAATGTTGATAAGTTCTGTGACTTTAAGTGAAACAACATATAAAGAAACCAATTTTAGCATAGGCTGATTGATAAAATCAAGTTTCTAAGGCTTCCCATTAAAGTTATAAGAAAATGAAGTTGAACAAAATGATGTTATTTGAGAACCTGCTGTATTTGCATTTCTGAAAAATCATCAGGGGAAATTTTAAATTTATAAGTTTTGGAAAGAACTTTGGCTCCCATATATTCCTAAAAATCTGATTCTGAGTAAACCTTGGATCCCTATGCAGTTGTAAATCTTATAGAAAATAAGGAAAAACTACTCAATCACATTTTACTTCTTTTACAATATTCACACTTTTGCTTCTATAAACTATATATGCAAAGAAACTGTGTTAGAAATTAATTCCACATGTTTCTTGGCTATATCCCATTTAGGGGAGAGTAGAAAAAAGGTTTTCTAAAGAATGCAGGACAGTCAAAAGACTTTCAGAGGAAAATGAACACCTCTGACATATTTTTCAAATGCTAATTATTGGCAAGTATAATTATCAGTTTGGAATTCACATCTATTTGGTTTTCTATGAAAGTTTCTAAAGAAGAAAAATGAAAAAGTTCTACTTGTGGATGAGAATGAGAAATTAACAAAGTTTAGGTGAGAAGGGTTTGCCTTTCTACATTTTTATTTAATCTCAGATATTCCAAAAGTGTAAGATGTTATTTTTAAAAAATGCTATTTGTTTTTATATTTCTAATAATTGACATAAGAGTGTTTGTGTGGAAATATTTTGTATTGTCTTTGATTAAAAATTTGGGGTTTGTCAAATTTTTATTTCTAAGCAACAAATAGTACTTACATATTATTTTCATGAAAAAATGCCAATTTCTATATTAAAAATGTAGCTAAAGCTCACGAAAATTTAATGTTAAATATTCAATTATTTTCAACTCTTGAAGGTTCAAGATATTAAGGGAATATTTGTACTTTAAAAAACAATTCTTATATTTCTGACTTGGAAAGTAATATCAGTATTTTTATTTTTAATGAGCAAGCTATTCTGTAATTATAATTTTATCATCTTAAAACTGAAAGTAAAATTATTCTATGCAGTGTTTTTGAAATAACTGGTGTAAGTGAATTCAGATGGGTTATCCTGGGGTTATGCTAAATTAAATCTATAATGATGGAGAGTTCTGCAGTTATACCAGGTGTAGCATTCCCCAGTATCTAACTTATGAAAAGGAATGAAATTCAATTTCATTGTTTGGTAAGAAAAATGTGGCCACCCTAATAGGAAAAAAACAAATACACAGACTCCTCAATTAGCATGAATCCCAGTGCATCCTTGGTCCCCCATGGGAATGAGCATGACAATGTATTGTCCCCTCTCCATGATCCCAGTTTCATTTGTAATGAATAAGAGTGGGGAGAAAAGTACTCTGAGGGTCAGGAGATACTTTTTTGGTCTCATCACCAACTGAAATTTTCTAACTTTGCTTAGGTCCGTGTAGTTTCTATGGAAAGTACTTAATAGTTCCAGGCAATACAATCCCAACTGTTCTGTATGGTATTAACTAGTTTCATATTGAGCACTGTATATTACAAAACAACACAGAGTTTGAGCAACATAAATAAATCTCTTGGTTTTCTTGACTATCATTGAAAGAAAAGTGACAATGACAATGGAAGGAATCTAAATATTGTTGATGCCACTTACTTGGCATTTCAAATTTTATCTACCGCATAAAAATTATTTTAAATCTATATTGTCTAAATTCTGTGCCAAGTTTCCTGATGATTTCTGAAGATAGCTCTCAGGATTATGCTTTTAAGCTGCTAAATTGTTGTTATAATAAACATTTCATTAAACCTAGGAAAGTTTTAGTGAGGTAGGCACTTTCTAGAAATACTACAAATCAGAAAAAAAAAAATGAGATCCTCCCCTGATGCCTTTTTGATGCACTCTGAGCAAATTAAACACTGTTGCCACATCTGACATGATAGAGTTGTTTGGCAAAAAGGAGGGCATATAGAAAATTGATGGGTAATTTCTTTGGAATTACAATTGAGATGTGATGAGCTACCAAGATTCCTTTCCTTTTATGAAGCAATCTCACAAGTGTTCTCTTGGGCTGAAGTTCTTGTTGAAAATATTAAACGCGGGTTCTGCTACTTGTTTGAAACATGCACTTAAAACATGCATATTCTAGAGTATACACCCAGCTGAAATCAGCGGGAAATATCAGATTTCTATCCCTAATTATCTAAACAGAATCAATTCAAATAACATGGAAAGAGCCCTGGAGTGTGACTTTGGAATCTTGAGTTATTATATTAGCTAAACTTTAATCACTTACTGTGTGATCTTTGCCAGGAACCCTAATCTGCCAGGGCTCCACTCTCATTTATACAAGATAGAGAATAGTTTAAGTTGATGGTTTTCTACCTGTTACAATCTGTTATGGGTTAAATTTGACCCCCACAAAATTCATGCATTGAAATCCTAACCCCTATTGCCACAGAATGGGATCTTATTATTTGGAAATAGCGTCCTGGCAAATGTAATTAGTTAAATTAGGACAAGATCACACTGGAGTAGGCTGGGCCCCTTAACCTAATATAATTGGTTTTGATTTGGAATGGCACAGAAAAATGGAGCAACCAATTCATCAAGAAGAGGAAACATGTCAGTGATACACCAATTCCACTTTGATAAATTAAGATCATGTTTTGTGAAAAGCATGACTTAGCTACTCTTTAATTATAGATAGCTCCAATTTAAAAAGTCTTTTGGGGACCATGCTTATTTCAACTACTAAATAATCACAAGTCAGATTCTATAAAGACTTTTTTTTTTTTGGTTGGGAGAAAAATCCTAGCATATTTACACAAAAATAGGACTACACTGTGGTAGGCTAAATAGTTGCCTCCAAAGATATCCAAGCTCTAAACCTTGGAACTTGTGACTATTATCTTGCATGGCAGTAGGAATTTTGCAGATGTGATTAAATTTAGGGTCTCAAGGTGAGAGATTATCATGGGTTTTCTGGTTGGGCCCCTAAATGTAACCACAAGTGTCCTTTTAAAAGGAATGCAAAGAGGGATTTGCCTATAGAGGAGGTGGAGTAGATGTAATGTGAGGAAGAGGTCACAAACTCAGGAATGCAGGCGCCCTTTAGAAGCTGAAAAAGCAAATAAACGGTTTTTCCCCTCAGAGCCTCCGGAAGAGACCATCCCTTCTGACACTGTGACTTTAGCCCAGTGCAACTGACTTTAGACTTCTCACCTCCAAAATGGTAAGAGAACAAAAATTGAGCTGCTTTAAGCCACTAAATGTTACAATGGTCAGAGGAAAGTAATGCACATAGCATTTTTCACACTCTCTCACTGAACTGGGATTCTTATCCCATCCTACGAAATTCCTTCTCAGTCTAGGGCAATATAGACAACGGTTAGCCACTTGACTCTAATTCTCTCCCACCCAATGAATGGGTTGCTTCAGAATGAACGATTATGTAGGGCAGGTTTTCCTCTCTCCTGTGCTGTGAAGAAGGCAAATTTCCACCTATTTCATCCAAAGTAATGCAGGTAGATACATATTGTGTGTGTCATGAATTACCAGGAGAACCAAAAATAAGAAATATGGGTGTCATTGATAGACTCCCTATATAGTGACAAACTATGACTATTAAAACTGTCATTTAAGTGGAGAGGTTTTGTGAGGCTTTTCAAATCATGCTACTAATATCAGTTTTACACACCACAGATTTAAAATTGTCTCAGCTGTTGGAAATATATTTATTGAAATAATAGTGTTCATTCTGTTTTCCAACCTAAGTGTAAAAAAAATCATGCATTTTAAATAATCTCAATAAATTTGGAATCAATAAAAAAACATGGTTATATGCCTGGTGATTTTCATTATTCAGAATCAAAGTAGCTAAAGGAATATATTTCCAAAAAATAAAAAAGCTATTTTCTAGCTAGAATCTCTCATTCTTGTTGAAGCAGATAATTGTCTCCAGAAAGGGCGAAAGGATATCAAACTATCTTTGAGAAATTCAAGGTCATACTATAATATTGTGAAGTATTTTTTTAAATGGTATTAACATTTTTATTCTGTTTTTATAATAATATCAATACATTTTGCTAATAAAAAGACAAAATATTAAGAACAGATCAAATGAATAAAACCCACGATAAAGAGAACATTTAATAAAACAGGTGGAGGAAAAAAGACACATGAATTACAAAGGAGAAACATATACTGATGGCAAACAATTGTTGAGAACAAAGCAAGCCAGAAGTCAATGAAACAATATTTTTAAAGTGATAAAAACTATGCTGACAGAAGTTCAACAAGTCTTCTCTAAAGGATCCATTAATCTTGGAAAATCTTTTGAAGGCAAAAAAAGAACATTTATCTCCAGCAGACCTGTACTACAAGAAATGTTAAAAGTTGCTCTTCAAGTGGAAAGCAAATGATAGCAGATAGAAACTGGTTCTATAAAAGGAATTAAGAGTTCTGAAAATGATTTATGTATGCATGAAAAACAGAAAATATTTTTCTCTTTACTTGATTTCCTGAGAAGATAACTAACTGGTTAAAGCAAAAATAACAATATGACAAGTGTTTTATAACAAGTGTAGAGTTAGAATGTATGATGATAGCATAAAAACTGGAAGAGGGAACTGAAAGAATGTTGCTTAAATTTTCTCACAATATCCTCTAAATAATATTATTCTACATGAAGTAATATTAGAGGATACTGTGATAATTCAAAGATATTTATTGTAAGCAATAGAAAAATCACTAAAACCACACCTTTAATTTACATGTAATGTGTTGAATATATCTCAATAAAAAAAGAAAAAAAATTACTGAAAACAAAACAAAGAATACTACCAATAGCCCAAAGGTAAAGACAAAATTAAATTCTAAAAATAGTACTTCAAAGAAGACAGGAAAAGAAGAACAAGGAATAGATGAAATACATAGAAAATGAAAGCAAGACAGTCAACGTGAACCCCAATACTTTGATTAATTTGCCATTAATAGAAAATAGTCTAAATACTACAAATAGAAAATTTTGTCAGACTAGCTTTTTTTTTAAAGCAAGATTATCTATGTGGTATTATAGGAAACATGCTTCAAATAAATGATATAAATTAGTTAAAGTTAAAAGAATATGAAATATATCTGATACAAACACTAATCATGAGAAAGATAGAATAACTTCATAAATATTATTCCAAGTAGATCTCAGAAAAAGGAATATTACTAAGGACAAACAGAAATTTTTATAATGCTCAAATGTCTATTAATAAAAAAAATAATTCTTAATGTCTTTTTCAATAATAGTGTGTCAAAGTACATGAGCAAAACTACCAGAACTAAATATAAATAAATCTGTAATCATTATTAGAGATTACAACACTCAATAATTTTAAAAATAAGCACAAATTTAATAGAATACAAGACTTCAACAGGATTGTCAATCAAATTAATCTTTTTAATATTTTTCTACCACAACACTTAATGAGCTGAATAAACATTTCTTTCAGGTGAATGGGTAACATTCACTAGGATATACTGGTTAATGAATCATATCTTAATAAAATTAGACAAAAATAGAGTTAAATTATATTATAACTTATAACAAAAATGCACTAGAAAATCCCCAGGTATTTGGAAATAGTTAAGGCACTTATAAGAAAGCCCATGCATTGAAGAAGAATAACTAGAAATATTAAGAAATATGTTAAACTGAACAACATTGAAACACAAAATACCAAAACTTGTAATATGAAACTAGCACAATGCTTAGAGGGAAATTTATAATTCAAAATATTTATATTGGGAACCCTAATTCTAAATCAATGCTCTAAGTATCTGCCATATGAAACTAGAAAAAGAAGAACAACTGAGCCGGCCGAGTGGCGCGACTGTTAAGAACTGGCTTGGGACGCCAGAGGGCCCCAGTTCGGATCCCACATATGAGGGCCAGTGACACTGCCCTCCACAGCTAAGATGCTGAACAACAGCTCAACCTGGAGCTGGGCTGATGTGAGTCGCCAGCAACGGTGTAGGCTGCAGCCCCTGTGGCAGTGGGTTGCCATGGGCTACTGTATGTAGCCAGCAGCCAGCGTGAGCAGCCAGCAGCTGCAGTGAGCGGCCATCCAGAAGCCGGTGACTGATCTGCCTCACCCAGGAAGAGCAAAATGATGGTGCCAACTTTGGCCAGTGAAGCAACGTCCTCCACAACTAGACTGAAGAACAAAATGACAGCAACTTGTCTGTTCCCCTTCCCCCAATTCCCCAGCACTGTTCCCATCCCCCCAATTCCCCAATAAAAAAAAATCTTTAAAAAAAAAAAAGAACAACTAAAACTTTCATTAGTAGAAAAAAGGAAATAATAAAATTAAAAGTGGAAATCATTAAAATAGAAAGCAGACCAAAAAAATAAAACTAAAGCTAATTTTTTAAAAAAACAATCAATAATATTGATAAACATATCTAGACTTAGAAAAATAAAATAGAGGAGATCTGAATGATCATATCTAGACTAAAGGGGGAATATCACTGTAAATTATAAAGATAACAAAATAATAATTAGAGAATATTAAAAAAACAGTAAAATGGGATATTAGCGATAGTCAAAAGAAATAAGGAAAAGAAAATATAAATAACAAAGAGCATTGGGAAACAAGGAAAAACAGCAAGATGACTTACTTAAACCCAAACATATCAGGAATTTCATTAAGTAAATATAGTCTAATACATTGAGATTTGACAACCTATACAAAATAAAAACATTTTTTGAAAAGCTCCAAAATTTATTCAAGAATAAAAATGTTAAATTAAATATTAAAATTTAAATTTCTGCTTTTTAAAACCACTATTAAAAAATTAAAAGGCAAGAATTCATAATTCTTATTTCAGCTGAAGGACTGGTATCCAAGAATACAGAGATATATTTTTTCTACCTTCTACAGCTCAAAAACAAGAAAGCATACAACCCAATTAAAATAAGTGAAAAAGACAACCAAGGGATATTACAAGTGTATTTTTTTACAGATACATGACTTCTACATACTGATTCTGGTATTGATTACATAATGGCATGCCTTAGTCAAAACTCATTGAACTCTACAGCAAAGCAAGTAAATTTTACTCTATGTCAATTGGTCAAAATATTTAAATAGGTACTTTCAGAAAGAGATACATAAGCCAATATGTACATGAAAAGATGTTCAACATCATTAAAATTAGGAAAGTGCAAGTTAAAGTCACTACCCACCTGTAATGACTAAAATTAAAAAGACTAAAAACAGTGTCGTCAACAATGTCGTGGAGCAGCTGGAATTTTCATTCCTGCTGTTCAAAATATAAAATGGTACAATCATTTTACAAAACCAGCAGTTTCACATAGACTTGCATATGCACTTACCATGTAAAACAATAGTTCAACTCATAGGTATTTCACAAGAGAAATAAAAACCTATATTCATGGAAAATCTCATGCTTAAATACCAATATTACACTTATTTGTAATGAGCCCAAACTGGAAACAATTCAATGTCCATGGATTAGTGAATGGTATATTCTAGTTGTGGGGTATTCATACAATGATATACAATGGCAATTAAAAGGAACAAGCTGCTTATATATGAACATGTATGATCTGTTAAAACATTATGCTTGTAGAAGTCAGATGCGAAGAGGCCATACTGTAAAATTTCACTCGTGTCTTAGACTAGAAATGGAAAAACTAATCTGTAGTGATACAAACCAGATTTCCGAATGCTAGAATGCCAGTGGTGGGGTACAGGGTAGGAAGCAGGGTTTGGGGGATGGTGACTCAAAAGGTGCAGGTGGGGTAATAAAAATATGCTACATCCTCATTCTGCTGGTGGTTAAGGGAGTGAACGCTTTTGTCAAAACTCATCAATCTGTACTCTTAAAACAAATACATTATATTGTATGTATATTACATGCCTTAATAATATTGATTTAAATAGCATTTTTGTACTTTGTATGTTTAGATAGAAATATCTATATAAATATGCAAAAGATGCAAAGAACCAAAATGATATTATACTCAATATTATTGAGGTATGTAATACACATTTATAACAGAAATAATTAGTTTTTTACATTTAATGACAATGAAACTTTACTTCTAAGATTGCTAATTTTCAGGATTTCAATAATGGAAACTGAACAACTTCAGTGTCTCATCTGTTACTTTCCCCTTCTCCCTGCAAAGGAGAAGCAAAGGGAAC
>NW_017732255.1:347562-349527 GCF_001890085.2 Hipposideros armiger | reverse complement strand
CTACCTTTAGATTATTGAGCTGAAGCCCTTTTGAAACTAGATGACAGTCCCTGCCTCCTGACAATTGAAAAGCAATAAGATAAAAGGGAGATGGCAATGGAATAGGGTGATTGCAGCCGGACATTCATTTGTCAAAAGTGTATCTGAGATAAGTTTTTATAAGATTTCAATGTACTTGTATGAGCACTGGAACACATTCGCTCAATTGCTAGTTTTGTTTTTAGGAAGTATTCTAACATTTGAATAAATATATCATAGATTTAGTGAATGGAGAGCAAAAAAAGGGGAAGTCAGAACTGTGCTTCTTTTGGGGCATTGGGCATATGGGTAATTTTTTAACATTATGGATATAAATTTAGACAACAACTATATGAGAGAAAATAGGCATCAAACAAATAAGCACGAAAGCCTAAAAGAATGGAAATTGGGCCAGTCTTACATCGGGGAAAATGTGAAAGCTGTAAACCCCATTTAAATCCATTCAACCTCCTATTCTGTTGAAAAAATGTCAGGGGTTTTAAAGATAGGCAAAGTATTGCATCGGTCATAGATGCTATTGGGTGGAAACATCCAAATGCACAAATTTAGGGAAATTTTTGCTAATCTAGATTCAATTAGATTAAAGAAGAATGTATGGGAAGTATTTGTCAAGGGGTAACCTAGACCTCTGGAAAAAAAAATATATTGAAGAATATTTTGGACCAGACAAATGTTGAGGATTGAAGGGATTAAGTGCTAAAAGATGAAGAAGGGTTGAGATAATGATAGAAAGCTTGCCACGATTTGGCAGAATTAAAGAGGAGTAGTGGAGGGTCACAGGAGCTCAGGCAACAGGTAGTGATGAGGATGCCATTTCAAGGTGAGGAGGTGCTGGTGGACTTTGATCCAGTGAGAAGTCCCATAAAACAGCAAGCCTCCTGCCAGGGCTATTTGTTGGGGTAGCAGATCTGGAGCTCTGTTTCCCTTGGGCCCGTTAGTGTCATTCTTTTCAGGCACAATGCTTATCACTTGAAAGGAGACCAATGAAATGCCAGGCCACAGAACTCCTTCCTGCTGCACAGGCACAGCATCTTTGATATTGACCCCTGATCTGTAATCCATTTTTATGCACAAGACAAGCCCCATAGTTTTGGTGGCAAAAAGAAGCAAGGCAAGCAATTAAGGCAACATAATATCATCGTTCCTATTATATTCTAAAATAGTCACCCCGAGACAGAGCTCTACTTTTTTCACTCTGGAATTCCCTCCCAGGTAACCAGACTTACCAGGTGGAAAAGTAAAATAAACTTGATGCATGTGATTTATAAGGTATTTACATTGACCCATCAAGCTACCTGGGAACACAAAAGTATTCACTGGCTTAAAAGCCAGGAAGAAGAATGCTATGGGGTTGTCGGAAAAGTCATGACATATTTTTTCTATGCTTTTTGTTGCAAAAATGCGTTATGACTTTTCCGACAACCCAATATATATTCTTTTAGTTTTTAATTGACTTCCGTGACTATACTCTGTGTAAACTTCAAATCCTTTCCTAAGTGAAGCTACGTAAAACAACACTTCTACTGCCAAATTAACAAGAAGCACAACCCATCAGACAAAATGTTGACAAATCAAACTCATTAGAACTTGAAATTCCTGCAATAAAAATGATACCATAAAAATATTAAAAGACAAACCAGAAAAGGATTTATATAGAGAATTTAAAAACTCTTCTAAATCATGACCAAGAACTGCTTTAACTTTCCTCATTCCCCTCAGCTTGACTAAACTTGAGACAGGTTTCTTCCTGCCTAGAGGTCCCTAACCTCCCTTTTTTTAGAATCTTACCCATGACTCCCTCTAACACTTTTCCATTAGCTCATCCCAGGACTTAAAAACTTTTCCCTATTGTGTTTCAGTGGGTTTGAGTTCAGTCTGTCCCTTCTATTGCAATAGCCTTGAACAAACCTATTTAACTTTGCTAGT
>NW_017732255.1:325720-346641 GCF_001890085.2 Hipposideros armiger | reverse complement strand
AGTGATTTAATGCTGGTGATGCTGAGTGGGAAATAGATTTCAATGATCTTATATAAGTAAATAAAGACCACCTAAATGACCTTGCTAAAGAAAGGAAGTCAGCCACCATCTCTTGAATTTGGCATAAGCTCAAAGGAAGACAGAGGAATGGGAAAGTTTACAGTAGAAAAGAAAGAGAAGACTTTGGGCATATCCTGATTGGAAACTGTTGGCAAGGGGAATTAGAGGCACACTAACTACAATCAGGGCATCCTATGTAATTGGTTAGGAGAGCATGGTTGGCTTTTTGCAGGTGGTCCTAAGTTGGATGGGAGGGGGGCGGGGGGGGGCAAAAATAGGGGAAGCTGTCAGTTATTCATCAAGTCCTGGCCATTTAGGGCCACTTGTCACAGAGGTTATTGTTTGACTTTCTGCACTGGTCAGTGTAGATAGTGATTTGACTTTGTGGGCTTGTTGCTGAAAATTGTGTGTCAAAGTTCTATTTTTATATGTGGTCTGACCATTGTTCATTTGTTTATTCAGTCTATCAATTTGTGAAGTTTTACTTGAAAAGGAAGACTGACACAATTCATATGACAAAATGTAATTCAATGGACAAATACTTAAAGTGACAAGAAGTATAATTTTATATTAATAAAAAATAAAATCTAAGATTAAGATATTATAACCATACAAATTTGGTATTTTGGGCATTTGCTGAATGAAGGTTATCACTTATATGCTTATACATATAAGCACAATTCTTAAGCTAAAACTACAAATGTGTTTCCAAAATGCTGATTCCAAAATGCTGATTCGTAAAACACAGCTCAAGATATTTTTGACACTCATAATGCACAATATTATATAATTAAAAATAAAATTTATTAAAATGTTTTTATAACTGAGCATTGTAATTGGGGCTGAACAATGCAAGCAATGTATTGTATTTCTCACTCATTATTTTCTTTTTCTTTTATCTTCAATATTTTAATTTATGAAGCAGAAATAATGTGATATTAGATATTATGAATAGCTGTTGGGACAAACTATCATTTTGTCCCTTAGCTAGTGTAGCATGGGAGTTGATATATAGTAGTAAGTTGTAAAAAGAGAAACAGAAAATTCTGGTGTAGTAAATGCCACTTTAGGGTACAAAGCTATTTGTAAAACACCTTTTCAAGGGTGTTTCCTTGAAAGACGTCATATTGTTACCAAGCTGAATCAAAGTAAAACTCATATACGGTGCAATATTATAACCCATTTTGATTTCTTGCTTGATTTCATTTCTATGTTGCAAACTTTCCTTAGAGAAGAAATGACAGGGGTTGTTATTGAGGAAATTATATTTTATAGAGGAGCTAACTGTTTTGAGGAAGGGGTGTGAGGATTTACTAATTAATGGTCTGCCTTTTCTTCTTAGAATCTATCTCAGATGCTTGGTATGATTGAAAAGATAACTGTGGATGATTGCTATAAGGCTTTTTTGAAATTTTTATTGGTTCTATTTTTTGTTGTTGTGGTTGGTTCCATTTTTAGGGGAACAGTGCCCTTGTCATCCAAGGATTAACAAGGATTGAAAATTATCTCCTTTCCACTCACTCAGCTTCAAAATCAGGTCAGGTTCTGAAAAGGAAAACCCAACTGAAGCTGTTTCTCTTATCTTCTTCTTTGGTTAAATCAGCACTCTTGACTTCAAAGCTAAAAATGTAGTCTAATTTAGGAGCAATACAATCAGTGCAGACAAAAGGAAAACTCACAGATCAGCCTCTTGAAACTTTGAAACTAAGATGAAAAGACCCATTTAAAATTCCATAGACAGTGAAATGTCATAATAATCTTGGAAATTTGACCCATAGGTACAATTTTCTTTAACATATTTTCTTTGAAAGCAGTAAGCTTAGTAATGCAATCATTAAACTTAGATGACTTGAATGAGCTTTGCTTTAATAAAGACCATTGATAGTTTTTACAGGTCCATTCAAAAGTGGAAGTACATCTCCATGAATACAGGGACCAGTAAAAATCTTTTAAAACCTGTTTTAAAGGACAACTGACATCCCTGTACACCACTGCTGAGTGCTAGTCTTGTAAATCTAATGATTGACTATGTATCTATTTTATCCCCTTGTGTACAAGGAAGGAAGGAAGGAAGGAAAGAAAGGGAGGAAAAGAAAGTCTTTTAAATTAACATGTTGAGCATCTTCTTTTAAATCTCAGGGAAATATGAGGAATGACACTTTAAAAAATACCCATGTCTTCAAGAATATCAAGTTTACTATGGAAGACAAAGTCATAAAGTCATAGTTCATAAACTATATACCATAGTGTTGTGCTATTGTAGAGTTTATGGTACATAGTTAAGAAAATAAGCAACTCTCTAGGAGAGTTGATTAAGGCATTGCAAGGAAAGCAACTTTTTATATGAATTTGGAATTATGAAAAATAGCACAATAGACCAAGAAAATAAAAACAAACACACAAACAAAAAACCCTTTAGGCACAGGCAATAGAATGGTCCGTAAAGCATGAAAGGATGCAGGGTGTTTGAGGAAGTTCAGCGTGGCTGGAGCATAGAACCTCTCACTGAAGACACATTGTGATGGACCTTTCATGAAATGTCATAGAATTTGAATACTGGCTTGTAGGAAACGAGCAGTCAATCAACATGACCTTATTTTGAATTTATTTGTTTTTTTAAAATGTAATTGACAGTGGTGCCATTAGTTATAAATGTAGAATGATCTATGAGGAGGAATAGATGTCAGGAAGTTGATAATTAGGCTGCTTCAGTGATAAAAAATTGAATTCAAAAGCCTATTAGATAAGAAAGAAGTAAAGAACCCAGCTTCCATTTCTGAGGTAGCAATTACTGATTACTTAGTCATAAAATGGGAGAGAAAAAGTTGAAGATTAAGACTCTAGTTTAGATAAGAACAGTGGTACAAATAATCAAAATAGGGAGGACTATAGGAGAAGCAGATTGAGGAGGGTAGGGCAGAGAATGAAAGTAGAAATTACAGTAATACCTCGGTTTGCGAGCATAATTCATCCCAGATACAAACTACTCATCTTGCAAGACATTGCTCGTTTACCACGTTAAAATGTATTACTAGGTTGGTACAAAAGTAATTGCGGTTTGTGCCATTATGAGTAATGGCACAAACAGCTATTATTTTGCACCAACCTAATAGAAATGTTTGCTCATCTTGTGGAACACTCGCAAATCGAGTTACTCGCAATCCAAGGTTTTGTTGTAATGAGGTCTTTGTACCCAGGGTGATTTTGAAATTCATTACAGAGTTAGACATACAGGTCTAGGTCCTATCCCATTAACCCATAAATCCAATAGTTGGTATTCTGTCAGCTGAGGAGTTCACCCTTTGCATAGATACCAAATGAGAATAGGTCAAGAATAGAGCTCTAAGGAGATCCAAGATGGTGAAGTCGATAAACACTGTATCTGTTTTCTTCTGTGAACATGTGCTTCAACATTGGCATAGGCAGTGAACAACCACATTGTAGTTTCTAGCATGTAATCCCAGGCTGGTCACAGGCAGTGTTTGACTTGGACCTGCCCCAGAGCTCCTCCCAAAAGGCTCTAGAACCAAAATAGTGGAGGTTGGCTTCAGACCACAGCAGGCACCACCCAATTTGCACCACAAGTGGCACACACAAAGGACAGTCTCAACGGGCACCAGACTCCGCTAGTGTGAATCCCACTCAGTGGGGTAAGTACCCCAACAGCAGCCTATAAGCTATGGATGTGGCCAAATCTCACAGAAAATCAGCTTGAGGGCCAATCCCACCTATTGATGTGCCAATAGCAATCAAGGCTCAACTATAACAGGAGGGCACACACAGCCCACACAAGGGACACTCCTGGAACAGACAAAGAAGGTTACCAGGGAGACTGCCCAGGTATCTACTACATAAGACCCCCCAAACCAACAGTTGGAGACATAGCAGATTTAACTAATATATAGAAACAAACACAGAAGGGGGAGCCAAAATCAGGAAGAAATACATCCAAAGTTAAAGAATAGGAGAAAACTACAGAAAAAAGAACTAAACCAAATGGAGGCAAGCAACCTATCAGAGACAGAGTTCAAAACAATAATTATAACGATGCTCAAGGAACTTAGTGAGCTTAGTGAACTTAGGAACTTCAACAAAGAGTTAGCAAGCATTAAAAATGATATACAGGGCCAGGCGAGTGGCACATTGGTTAAGAGCTGGCTTGGGATGCCAGAGGGCCCCGGTTCGGATCCCACATGAGGGCCAGTGACACTGCCCTCTACAGCTAAGATGTTGAACAACAGCTCAACCTGGAGCTGGGCTCCCGTGAGTTGCTGGTGACGGCGTAGGCTGCAGCCCCTGTGGCAGTGGGCTGCCATAAGCTGCTGTGTGTGGCCAGCAGCCAGCTGAGCGGCCGGCAGCCACCGTGAGCGGCCATCCAGAAGCTGGCAACTGATCTGCCTCACCCAGGAAGAGCGTAATGATGGTGCCAACTTGGGCCAGTGAAGCAATGTCCACAACTAGACTGAAGAACAAAAGGACAACAACTTGTCTGTTCCCCTTCCACTAACTCCCCAATAAAAATCTTAAAAAAAAAAGATATATAAACCATAAAAGAAATAAAGTCAGAAGTGAAGAATACAATAACTGAAATAAAGACTGCACTAGAATGAATCACCAACAGACTAGATGAAGCAGAGGACGGAATCAGCAAATTGGAAGACAAGGTAACAGAGAACACCCAATAGCAACAGCAAAAAATATAAATCCAAAAAGATGAGTACAGTTTAAGAGACCTCTGGGACAACATCAACTATAACAACATTTGCATGAGAAAAGAGAAAGCAAGGGATTGAGAACCTTCTTGAAGAAATAATGACTGAAAACTTTCCTAGGGTGAATGAAATAGACATATAAGGCCAGGAAGTGCAGAGTCCCAGACAAGATGAACTCAAAGAGGCCCACACCAAGACACATTATGATTAAAATGGCAAAGGTTAAAGACGAAGAGAGAATCTTAAAAGCAACAAGAGAACGGCAACTAGTAACTTATAAGGGAGCTCCCATAGATTGTCAGATGATTTCTCAAAAGAAAATACCATACTTTAAACACTCAAGGATTTAATTTCTGTTAAAAAAAAAATGAATGTAGCCTGCTCTGATGCACATTAGCTTTATGCTATTTTGGATCTGGCTCTTTCATCTAACAGCCTAGTTCACCATCTTACCATGTGGATTCCATCCTCAAGATCAAGGTGGGTGCTGAAGCTCTGGTTATCACATCTGAATTGCCATTTTAATGAAAAAAGAAAGAACAGAAGGTAAAAATGATGCTCCTCTCAGTTGAGCCAGATCCTTTGAAAGAACCTTCCCAGAATTTCTTCCCAACACATATGTTCACTTGACCACATCTAGCTTCAATAGAGATTGGAAATGTAGCATTTATTTATTGCAGCAATGGACCAAGATAAAATTTGGAGTTAGAATAAGAGAATGAATATTTGGTAGGTTATTAACTGTCTTTGCCATGAGCTCCTAATATATAGAAGGGTATGGCTAGTTTGAAAACAATATTTAAAAAACTATGTTTAAATGGCATCCTTTCCTTTCATCAAGTAACTAACAGTCAAGTAAAAAAATCATACGTAAAAACAAAATATAAAAACAGAATTTTTTCCATTAAGAAGATATTAGAAATTATACAAATGTATATACATGTTTTCATGAAAAACATGATACCTGGTGGAATGCAAATTTTCCAATTGGCTAAGACTGGGGTCAGACATGAGAGGATAGAAGGCTTTTATGGGCATAGAAAATGATATGTGATAATGCACCAAAAACAGCATGGTGAGAATAACACTTGGCCTCAGAAATTGAAACAGCAAATTCAAATCCACATCAAAAACTTAGAAAGGTTGACTTATAAAGAGGAATTTAAGCACTTGGGTACATAGATATTTCTAGTCCCTGATTTTCAGGCACTAAGGAATTTTACATGAAAACTACACCTTAAAACTTCAAGATAAATTCTTTAGTAAAGCTGTGAGTAGCACCTATACTTATTTTTTTAGTTTTCTAGAAGTTCTTATGCTTTTCTAAGGAATAAATTGCTATAAGCATTTCACAAAGTAAGAAAATAAAGAAGTCTGTTGTTTAATAAATCTTCAAGTATTCAATTTAGATAAGTTTAATATTTAAAGAGGGCAAAATTCAAAATGTATTTAGGTGTATAATAAATTTTATACCAAATGTAGATATTAAAGCTATGTTTAGAAAATTTAAAATACCTGCTTAAAATTATTGATGTTTAATCAAGATATTTTTTTGTTAATATGCAATTTGTTTTTTTGAATTATTTTATTTAGCAGGCCTTGTACTTTGATAATTGTATTTTAAGTATTTCATTAAATTATTGATTTTCTGATGTTATTTCATGAATTACACATTTCTATCAGGTAATAATATTATCATTTCCATTTTGTAATTTACTAAACCTCACTACAACCCTCTGTAGTAGCTAACATTATGATTAAAATTTTACGCAAAAGAAAATGTAAGCATTTCATGTTCTAACCTTTCCTTTCAGGGAATAGGGAGATATAACTTTCTAAATATGGTAGTGATTAGCTATTCATAACCCTGCCACTTACCATATAGACTGTACCAGGGTATACTATAGGAAAATGGAAGTTCTTTCTTTTCATTAATTAGTTTTACATATAAAACCAATTTCAACTATTCTTTCAAAAATCCTAAGAAACAGAGTTACATAACGATGAAATCAGCATAGTCTTTTAAACCTCTATTGTCAGAACTAAAATAATGCTTATCTAAACTGGTTTATGAAACCCTAACTTCTCTTTCCTATGTGCCTTTTTCCTAGAATGTTTTGCCTATATTGGGCAAACCCATTTGTTGAGGCAGATGGAGCCCTGAAAACCTGTGGTTATAAAGTAGCACATACCTGGCATCATGGGCTGTTTTTATCAGTAACACAGGAGCAGCTTCCACTAAGCTGAAGCAAACTCTAGAGAATGAAGATGTACATGAAACTCATAACTGAATTGAGCAACTACTTGAGACACTGTGAGTGAAGAAGAAAAGAGAAAAACAAAGCCAAGAGATTTAAAAACAACACTTTTTTTAACAAGGCATTTTGGGAATAGCTCTCCATCTCAAGGAGGCTATGGTCACCTGATTTGTTACCTAGTATGTGGCTGCCAATTCTACTTTTTCTCCTTTTTTTTTCTGATTTTCTTACAAATCTACAGATTTCTAATGCTTCAAAAGAAAACTGTATCACTTATTGACCTTAGGTATCATGTGGCAGAGTCAACAATAAATTTTTACCCTCCCATTGTTGGGATCATTAAAACTTCAAAATTAAAACTATTTTTAATAGAACACATCAATTTCCAAGATATGATTTTATAAAGTTCATTGGAACATGGCTGAAACACTTTATCTTAAGTCAGGGTATGTCAAAGAGTAAATTTTTTTTACATCCCATCCAAGAGTGTTAGTTAATTAAGAACTCATAAGACAGTTAGGGGTAGAAAAATATTTTAGACTTGGAGCATGAATTTTGGATTAAAAAGGTATGCAAACGAATTTTTGCCCAACTGAGTGTTGTGTACTCTTGAAACCTTTCCACTTCTGGTGCTTGATGAAATGCAAACATTGTGCATGACAGTTATAAAATGACACAATAGGAGAGCATCTAGAAAACAAGGGCAGCTTTAATGGAAGAAGGCATTTTCTGACTAAGAGGACTAAATTCTGGTGAAGCATGTTTAACAAAATTATAAATATGAAAGAGGAAACCAGGTCTACCACTGTGACTTCCCATAGCTTCAATGGAAGTTTAATTTACCTCTACTGTTAGGTAATTTTTAAAAATGTAGTATACAAATAATTAATATCCAGCCTTCAAACTATAAATCTGTGAAGTCTTGCAAAAGGCTCACAGAACATAAAATGGAAGCTGCTAACCCTTTATCTGGGCCAAAAGGTGGCCAAAAGAAATGTGTCTTAAAATCAAGTAGATTAAAAGGAAAAATTAGAAGCTCTATACAAAAATGCTACAAAAGGGCTGGCCACTGGCGTGTTGGTTAAGAACTGGCTTGGGACACCAGAGGGCCCTGGTTCGGATCCCACATATGAGGGCCAGTGACACTGCTCTCTACAGCTAAGATGCTGAACAACAGCTCAACCTGGATCTGTGCTGCCGTGAATCGCCAGCATAGGCTGCAGCCCCTGCTGCAGTGGGTTGCCATAAGCTACTGTGTGTGGCTAGCAGCCAGCATGAGCAGCTGGCAGCTGGTGTGGGCTGCCAAGAGCTGCCATGAGCGGCCCTCCAGAGGCCGGCGACCGATCTGCCTCACCCGGGAAGAGCGCAATGATAATACCAACATGGGCCAGTGAAGCAACGTCCTCCACAACTAGACTCCACAACTAGAAGAACAAAAGGAAAACAACTAGTCTGTTCCCCTTCCCCCAATTCCCCAGTGCTGTTCCCCTCCCCAATTCCCCAATAAAATCTAAAAAAAAAAAAAAAAGCTACAAAAAAATAAACGTAAGGAAGAAAAAGGAAGGAACAAGGGAAGGAAATGAAGGAAGAGAAAGAAAAAAAGGAAGGGGGAAGAGATGGAGGAAAGAATGTAAAAGACATTCTAGAAAAAGGTACCACAGGGAACAAAAACTTTTTGTAGAACAAATTCTTCACAATTTCAAGGAAATTAGAGAAATATATCAAGACAGCAGAAAAAAATAAAAAGAGAAATTCTGATTTGGGAAACAAATTAGGACTTTAATAAAATTACTAATCCATAACAAATGCATAAGTTGGAAGAAAATACCAGACAGAATTGATACAACTGAACACCAAGTTAGTGACAGAAGGTAGACTGAGGAAACCTCAAAAAGTGTAAGAAAAAATACATATAAAATAGAAAAATAATATAGACTTAATATATTGTTACTCAGATACCAATAGACAATAGAATAATGGCCAGAAAAAAAATACAAGTCAGAAAAATTACAAAAACTAATAAAACAATTTCCTTAAATCATTTAAAACATACATTGGCTATTGTAAATAATGCTGCAATGAATATAGGGGTGCAAATATTTTTGGAATTAGTGTTTTAGATTTCTTCAAAAAATTACCCAGAAGTGGAATTGCTGGGTCATATGATAGTTTTATTTTTAATTTTTTGACAAACCTCCATACTGTTTTCCATAGTTGCTATAGTATTTATAATCCCACCAACAGTGCATGGGGGTTACTTTTTCTCTACATCTTCACCAACACTTATTCTTTATTATCTTCTTAATAATAGCCATTCTGACAGGTGTGAGATGATATCTCATTGTGGTTTTGATTTGCATTTCCATGATGATTAGTGATGTTGAGCATCTTTTCACATGTCTGTTGGCCATCTGTATGTCCTCTTTGGAGAAATGTCTATTCAAGTCCTCTGTCCAATTTTTAATCATACAGTAAATAAATGTCTAGTCACTATGTTATATACCTGAAATGAATATAATATTGCATATCAACTATAATTTAAAATAAAATTTAGAAAATTAAGAACAATGAAACTTTAGATTAAAGTGGAACGCTTCTTTGATATTCCTTGGCATGTAACTCAACCACCAAGATAAAGAAAAATTCTTGCAATAACCTAGACTGAAAATTTTAATTGTTAACAAATGGAAAAAAAGCTTCTTTCAACGCCTTAGCATTATTCATTGTTAGAAGATAAAGAAGCAATGGCTATATAAGTCTTAAAAAAAGTATTTTTTAAAAAGTAGAAAAATAATATAGAAGCATTCTCAGAAGTGAGAATGAGACCCACAGTGAATAAGGCCCATGTGATCTACTCCCTGCCAAACTTCTCTGACTTCATGTCCCATCACTCTGTCATTACTCACAGGACTTGAACTACACTTGGGAATATTCCCATTCTTTGTACAAGCCAAGCTATCCTCAGCTTTTGCTTGAAATGTACATTTATGAAGCTCATATTTTCACATCCCTGGCTGCTTTCTCAACACTCATGTCTCTGCTCAAATGCCACTCTGAACACCTTAAATAAAATATAGACACATCCCCATGTTCTATACTATTTCCTTGTTTTATCTCCTTCAAAGGAATTTTTACTATCATTATGTGATCTATTTGCTTATTTACCTCCTTGCATTAGATCTGAAGTTCCTTGAAGAATACAGAATTTCGCTGCCTTGCTCATCACCATATGTCCAGCATCCAGAATGGTGACTCTCACAAAATGACCACAGTAAATATAGCTGACCCTTGAACAACATGTGTTTGAACTGCACAGGTCCATTTACATATGGATCTTTTTTCAAGTAATACAATGGGACATTCCTATCCCTGAGCATTTCCCATCTGGTGGATTCAACCAACCCTGGATCAAAAACAGTATTCTGGCATTTTCAACCATGGTTTCCCATCCCCAGAAAAATGCTGTTTTCCATTCATGGTTGGTTGAATCTAGGGATACAAATGGCCAACTGTAGCCAAGTTTTGGGGGAGTCAAAAGTTATATATGCAGATTTTCCATTGCACAAGGGTGGAAGTCCCTAACCAGTTCATGTTGTTTAAGGATCAGTTGTATTGGGTAACAAAAATATAAGCAAATTTGATAATAATTTAAAAATTGGAAATAACTTTCTTAAAATTATAAATCATAAATGAAATTGATATATTAAACTGTAATCTGTATGATTAAAACATTCCACATAAAGATCAGAATATACATGATAGCCTAAGAAAAAAATATCTGTAGTATATATGAGACCAAGAGCTAAATTTCAATCTTCAAAGTCCTTACACACACGGATACCAAGAATATTATTTTTAAAAAAGGAAAAGAGAAAGAAGTCACAAATATATATGCCAGAGAAAAATAAAATAAAATGATATGCATATTCCTCAACCTCAAAATTTCAAAATGCATGTTAAAATTGAGGTTCTTTTCTGTTAGATTGGCAAAATACAATAATACCTTGGTTTGCGAGCATAATTTGTTCCAGAAACAAACTACTCATGTTACAAGACATCACTCATTTACCACGTTAAAATGTATTAGAAATGTTTGCTCATCTTGCAGAACACTCACAAACCACATTACTCGCAATCCAAGGTTTTACTGTAACAATATTTGGCAATAGTAAACTCTGCCAAGTGCTTAGAAAATAGCTACTTCCATACAGTGCTGATAAGACTGAAAAGTACAAGTTTTTGAAGGAAATTTAGTGAAAACTATTAACATCTTCAAGGCATATATATGTTTTTCCTCAGCAATTCTATTCTGGGAAGGCACGGAAACTTCATACCTGTAAATCTCACCATGATATATCCATTTAGAGATTTACTGCATTATTGTGTATTACAAAGGGCTATAATGACCTAAATGTCAATCAGTAGTGAATTGGTTAAATAAATTATCGGTATATTAATATGTAGAATACTACACCACCATTTCTAAAGGACGTTAGAAAAGTATGTCCTAATAGTACGTATACTATGATCCTGTTTATATTTGAAAATGCTTGCATGTATGTGTGTGCATACAACAATTCTAAATATAACTTAAGAAACTATAAATAGTGGTTATCTCAGAGGTTTGGGAAAGGAAGACATCAGAAAAATAGAATTATGTTTTGCCTAAATTCTGCTATATCACTTGTTTTTTTCTTTTTTTACCTTGAATATCTACTCTTAATGAACAACCTTAACAATTAAACCTTGGGCACATGGTATATTGTAAATCATGGGCATGCACTGTTGAGTACAAGGTTATGAATTTATGTTTTTAATACATACTAATAACTTACTCAAAAATCTTGTTCTGAATTACATTCCCAACAGAACTATAAAAAGATTTTCACTTTCACTACATCTTTATATATATTTGATTTGAAATAACATTTTAACTTTGTGTGCTTATTAGGCATTGAAAAATCACAAAAACATTGGACATTTGCTTAAGTTATTTTAATTTATTACTAATTCATAACAGCATTTCCTTTAGGTTAAAATGAACAGAATATTAAATTAAATGCCATTGCTTTTAATAACCTGAAGGAGAATATATATTGCATTCTATTGTTCCTTCGGGTTATAATTTTATATATTGCACACCTTT
This sequence comes from Hipposideros armiger, assembly GCF_001890085.2. Classification (NCBI taxonomy): domain Eukaryota; kingdom Metazoa; phylum Chordata; class Mammalia; order Chiroptera; family Hipposideridae; genus Hipposideros; species Hipposideros armiger. The sequence continues at coordinate 334,465 of NW_017732255.1, read as the reverse complement.
CACAACATGTAAATATGAATCAACTTTCTACAAATCTGTGAACTGTCTTTCTATATTTGCATTCAACCCTCTCAGAAATAAAAACATGTATAGTTTACCAGAAGTTAGTGCATTGGCATTTAGACTATACAGTAAATAGTAAAAGTATAACTCTAGTGTACCAATAATGGCATCTTTTGAAATAGCTTTAGCATTGTATTTGTATTTTCAATTTATTAAGAAAGGTACTAATAGCCAAGAATAGATTTCATAAATATATTATTATTTGAATTGCCAGTTTTGAGTGATGTATTTTTTAAAATCTTGTCCTCAGATAACATTCAATAATTGTTTCAGTCCCTTCAATATTTTTGCTTTTCTTTTCTTCAGGAAGCTCCAAATGTGCTTGCAGATTTTAACAATAATGACAACAACAGTGAAAACCATAACATCTATGAAATAAGTCCCCAGAGGCACAGGAGTTAGATTTTTCATGCCCTAGAAAGAAGGACTAACCTGAAATATTGCATTTTGCATAATGCTTTAAAGGTCAAATAATAGATGACAAGAAAGAGATCCCAGCATACCAACTTTCTATGGAAACCAACTTCTGCTGATACTGTGAAGTCCAAACAGAGTTCAACTAGCTAGACTCAGCTATAGGGAAGGATGGTAGAGACAGAAGTACAGCAACAATGACAGAAAATGTGAACAAGCTCAGGGAGATCGGCTACCCAAAAGGAATCATAATTCTGGAAGAAATCAGTGTTAGAAATTCTTCCTGAATGGTATTCAGCTGGCAATGCCAATTTCTCTTACGTTCCTAAATATTCAGATGAGAGAAAACAAAGTCCCTTTGCATCATGGAATTAGCGTGTTTTTGTATAGTTTGAAAAGCATGATGGGAGGATAGGTGATGTCACCAGCAGCTAGGTGTTCAAAATCGCATCTCTTGATACTTCTTTCACTTCTCCTCTTCTCAAAAACAGTCCTAGCCATGGGCCCATTGACACCTTTGAAAACATTTATCCATAAAGATATATGTGCTCCAATGTTCATCACAGTTTTATTTATGGTGGACAAGACATGGAAACAACAAAAGTGTCCTTTGATAGATGACTGGATAAAGAAGATATGGTACGTATACACAATGGAATACTATTCTGTCATAAGAAAAGATGAAATAGTGCCATTTGTAACAGCATGGATGGATCTTAAAAAATTATTATGCTAAGCAAAATAAGCCAGACAGAAAAAGTCAAGAACCACATGATTTCACTGATATGTGGTATATAAAACTGAAAACAACAAAGGAACAAGACAAGCAAATGAAGAAACAAAAACTCATAGACACATACAATAGTTCAGTGGTTACCAGAAGGTAAGGGGGGAGGAGGGTGGTAAATGAGGGTAAAAGAGATCAAATATATGATGATGGAAAGAGAACTGACTGGGTGGTGAACACACAATGTGATATATAGATGATACATTACAGAACTGCACTACTGAAACCTATGTAACTTTGCTAATACTTGTCACCCCAATAAACTTTACTTAAAAAAAAAAAGAAAATAAATCCTCTTGAAGACCCATAACCAGGCCTGTGTTATACCTGATTTCTCTCTTACAGTCACAAGAAAAGAAACTCTCACAGCCAGAACTGAAGATAATGAAATCCAGCACATGGAAAATCTCATTTAGTTTGAGATCTTGCTTTCTAGTCAAAGTACAGATCTAGAACAAATAAATGAGTGGAGGAGACAAAAATGGGCCTAGCACTCACAATTTTGTGGTATAGGTGCTTATTACAAATCTCAACGATGAGATATTCTGTATTCATGCAGTGAATTTCTCTTATCTCTTACCAAGTGTATTCTGCAAACACATTCTTGGCACCCTGTGGATCCCCTCCAGTACTGGGGTGCTGTTACAGGGTACCGGATTCCTTATAATTCATTTTTCATTCCATAAACAGTTTTAATGTATCCCTTTCTTCACTTTAAAGTTCTTCCAGTCTCCTGCCTACATTTTAGCCTCTGTCAGACACAAGTAATGATAGTTGACTCCCTTCCTGGAATAAGCTCTGAACAAATGACTTCAGCTTGTCCTCATTTGAGTAGTCTTCATTTATTGACATAAAACCTTTATCCAAAATTTCAAAACCTAAACTGGACGAAAATTGTTTCTGACATTGTAACCTGTATCTGGAAAAAATACAAAAAATTGAATTAAACCTTTGAATGGGCTTCTGAGAAAAATTTCTTGTATAAATGTATATTAATAGTATTTTATGTTAGAATGGCATACTTTTCCATAAGTATTACATATTCATATAAAAATGGACACCGTATCAGGATTCTGAGACTATTGTGCAAAAGGATGCTATAAAATTTATCTTCCAAGTAAATTTATTTCTCAATTATTTGTCTGTTTTATTCTTAAAGCATGCACACATAAGTATATATAATATGTTTTTATGTACATATCTCTGTGTATCAAATGTCACCTGGTAAAAATCGCTGCATTTGTCCATGGATTGTGTTTTCAGATTTTATTTAGAATTTTTTTTCCCTTGTAAGGGAGAACATTACAAGTACAAACAAAATTTACAACTTTAAAAAGGAAAAGCTTAGAGCCATAATCTGTTATTGCTTTCTTGAGTTTTCTTATTTTCTTGGTCTATGTATTTTCCACCATTTTTTAAGCGCTCTGCTTGTTCCCAAAATAAATAAAAAGACATGGCCTTGAACTTGACACCCCCAGAATCTATTAGAGGGCATACGTATGTAATAAAATCTAGCAGTTTGAAATTACGCTGTATAAAAAGGGAGTATCCACAATTCTAAAGGAGCACATATTGAGGGCAGATATATTCTCTCCCCACAACATCCAAAATGGCTGCATAAAAGGATTGGTGCATGAATTCCATCCTTAAAGAATTAATAGGAGTTTTTAGTTTGAGAAAGGACAGAGAACATGACAGGTGCACAGATAAGATTGTGTACATTTATGGAGGTATAAAACAGTGCATTCAGTGAAAAGTACATCAGAGTAGCTATACATAATAACATGAGGGTGGAAAACCTAGTCTAGGAAACTAAATTGATTCCAAATTATGAAGGACCTCATGTGCTGAGTTAACACTTTATCTTAAAGGGACTATGAAGTCATTAATATTTTTGAAGCAGGGGTACAACACAATCATAGTTTTTATGTTAGAATGGTACTGTTAAAACTGGGTAGGGATTATTAAGGCAGAATCTGAAAGGCTTCAGTTTATATCTGCTATAGGCAGACTAATGGCTCCCCAAAGATGCATATGTTATAATCCTGGGAACCTCTGTACATATTAGATTACATGGCAAGAGGTAATTAAGGCTGCTAATGAGCTGACCTTATAATAAGAAGGTTATTCTGCATTACTCAGATGGGCTCAATGTAATCACGAAGGTCCTTTAAATGTGGAAGAGGGAATCAGAAGAGTTCGTGTCAGAATGAATGCACTGTGGGACTTGTCTGGCCATTGCTGACTTGGAAGATAAAAGGGGGCCATGAGCCCAGGGATGAGGGCAGTTTCCACAGGCCTGAAAAGGCAGTAAAGTGGATTCTATTTCAGAGCCTCCAGAAAAGTCAAGCCGACATCTTTTTTTTTTTCTTTTTTAATTTTATTGGGGAACAGTGTGTTTTTCCAGGACCCATCAGCTCCAAGTCAAGTAGCTGTTTTCAATCTAGTTGTGGAGGGCACAACTCAGCGGCCCATGTGGGAATCAAACTGGCAACATTGGTATTATGAGCACTGCTCCCTGTGCTCTAACCACCTGAGACAACCGGCCAATCCTACAAAGCCAACATCTTGATTTTAGCCCACTGAGACCTATTTTGGACTTCTAATCTCCAAAACTATAAGATAATACATGTGGTTTTGTTTGAAGTCACTAAGTTTGTGATAATTTGTTACATCAGCAATAGGAAATTACTAGAATATATGATCCCATATATTTATATATATATATATATATATATATGCCATATATATATTGGTATAGGTGAACTTTGGTAATTCACTCAAGTTTCTATTTCTCCAATTGTAATATGAAATAAAAATATATTCCAGTTGATCTTCCAGGAAAGTTGAAATAATGTACATAAAGCACTTTGCCTATTGTTAGTGTTAAATAACTAGTAGTAGGCAGAAGTGGTAGTGACTGTAGCGTCAACGTCATCTTGAAAGTTCTGTGAATTAAATAAGCTATATTGGATAAAAGAAGAGAAATTCTGAATTTTCAAAAGAGATCATATGAGACATGAGTAGGCTCTAAACAAAGGTAGTGATGGTGGGTTAGTGAGGAGAGAATGATCTGAGGAGTATTTAAGGGAACAATCCGACTTTCAGTCAGTTGGAAATGGATGTTAAATGTAGAAGGAAGACTTTTTCATCTTCTATCTTGAATGACTGAATATATTTCACAAATATCGATGTACTTTAATAAATCATGCCGTGCTCTGAGACATGAATGCCTGAATAGCTCGGGATGAGAGACACTATGAAAGGTAGTTTCCAGTGCACAGCCTTTTGCACTAACTGAAAGTATTAAAAGACATTACATATCTCTGGGCTGGGCTGCAGGAAAAACAGACGCAATATCAGATAAGCCCTGCTGTCCACTGCACCTGCTCTGCTAGGTCTTCAATAGCACATTAAAATCTACCTAATAACCTCATTAACACCTTTCTTTCTGGTAGTCTGACTCCCCGCATCTTTAATAAAATGCTTGCCCGCAGGGTGATCACGCTGCCTCTGCTTGCTGTAAATGCCTGAGTGTTCCAGTCTAATAACTATATTCCCCAAATATCTCCCTTTTAAACATGGCCTTCCAACAGCAGAGTTTCTTAGTCGCTCTGTATTCTGGACATATACCATTGTGTCAGCTCTTGAACCTAATCCCCTTCTTCCCACCCGCAGTTACTCAAGTAGGTATTTTCCTTTTCCTTCCTCATTAATAGACAAACATATAGTGTGAACATACTTATGGGGCATCCTGCTGAAATTAGTCCTGGACTTCTGCTGATTTTCATTTTCATAAATGATCTAGCGAAAGGAAATGACTGTGAACTAGCTGGAATTACTAATCAGCGAAAATTGCAGGGGAGGACAGAAGTAGAGGAAGCTACAACCAAACACAGGTGGGGTTCAATATGCCCTGTAGCTAAGTGGGCATGTGGTAAACGGCACATAATAGGGATTTTGTGAAGAGCTCTATGCATTGGGCCTAAATGATTAAGAAATAAGTAACGCCGTTCAGTTGAAATGCATAGAGTTTGGGGCATAATTTTGGATCAGTCACTCCAAAAGGGTATGAACTATGGGAAGCTTCGATTAGACCAGAAAAAGATAAGTCCACTAATATGGTACACTTAGAACAGATTTGCATTTCAATTTATTTTAGTTTTCATTAAAAAAATACTGCTGAGAGAGGAAATAGAAATGAGATACCAGGATTTGCTGTAAGAGACTTATCAAATAAACTGAAATGTGCATGTGTGGGTATGTGTGGGTGCGTGTGTGCGTGTGTGCGCGTGCGTGTGTGTGTGTGTGTGTGTGTGTGTGTGTGTGTGTGTTTGGAGTTAAGTGTATAGTTTGATAAATTTGGATACATGAGGTAACTAGCACCTCAATCATGATTTATGCATTATTTCCATAAACATATAAAGTGTCCTTGTGTCGCCTTGAAAGCAATCTTCCTTTCCCTAGAGGCAACCATAGTTCTTATTTTGATCTCCATAAGATGAAATGTCCCAGAATATCATATACATGGAATCATACAGTATGTATTCTGTGTTTGGCCACTTTCAGTCAGCATTATGCTTCTGAGATACGTGCATATTGTCAGGTTTATTAGTGCTTCATATCACAATCTGTCTATCCATTCTCCAATTGATAGACACTTAGTTTCCAATTTGGAACTATTTTTTTTTTTTTAAATCTTCTATGAACTTTCTTGCCCAAATTTTTTTGTTTGTTTGGTCATATGTTCTAATCTTTTAAAAGATAACAATATAGTTGGCAATATAGTACAAATTTATACTTCCAGCAAAGACTGATTCAATTAATCTATGTCTTTGCCAACATTTTGTGATACAACATTTTACATTTTAACTAGTCTACTTGAATTGAAATGATTTCTCATTTTTAAATTTAATTTGTATGCCTATAAAAACTAAATGTGTTAAGTACCTTTTCACATGCTTTGCAGCCACAAATCTTTTGCTCATTATAATTGTTTTTTCTTTTTTTAATGTGTTTTCATTGTTTGTTAAAAGGAAAAAAATACACACACACACACACACACACACACACACACACACAGAGTACTTTGTCAGATACAAGTATTGCAGATGTTTCCAGTCTATAGCTTGCATTTCATATCCTTAACAATGTCTTGAGATAGAAGGGGTTTATAGCCAATGTACTTTTTTCTTCTTCCTAACATTGCCTTTTATATTTGAAGAAATCTTTGCCTATCCAAGGTCAGAAAGATATTCTTTAATGCTTTTTTCTAGAAATTTCATATTTAATTTGTGTTTATATCTATGATACATCTGGCATTAAATTTTGTGATATGATGGTGGATAGAGGTTCATTTTTTCCCTTATGTTTGTCTAATTTTTCCATCTACATCTATTAAAAAAACTATCCTTTCTTTAAATTGGTTGGGTACATAGGTAGAAAAAAAATCAATCAACAGGATACATAGGGACTCTCTTGTGTTCCATTAATCACTTTGTCTATCCGTACATTAACAGCACATCAGATAAGTTTACTTGAATAGTACAAGCCCTCCAACTTTAATATTATTTTCAAATTTCTATATAAAATTCTCTGTTTTCTTTTGTTTTCTCTATACAAATTCTAGAAAAAAACTTGAGAATTTCTATTTTCAAAAAGCCTGTTCAGATTTCTATTGAGATTGTGTTGAATCTATAGATCAATTTGTAGACTAGCATCTTAACAATATTTAGTCCTCCAATCCACAAACACACTGATCTCTGCTTAAGTCTTTAATTTCTCCTAGTAGTTATTTGTGTAGTTTTCCACATAGAATCTCATACATTTAAAAAATATATTTCTAAGCATTTTGTGTTTTCTGATGCTAGCATAAATAGACTGTTCTAAGTTAATTTTAAAAATTTCATTCCTGGTATATTCATTTCACAGGGCTGCCATATTAAAGTACCACAAACTGGGTGGCTTGAAACAAGAGAATTTTATTCTCTCACAGTTTTGGAGGCTACAAGTCTGAAAGCAAGGTGTCAGCAAGGCCACACTCCCTCTGAAGGCTCAAGGAAAAGTCCTTCCTTGTCCCTTGGAGCTTCTGGGGCTGCTGGGGTTCCTTGACTCCTGGAGCGTACCTCCAATCCCTGCCTCCATCTTTACAGGGCCTACTTCTCTGTTTCTCTCTGTGACTCTCAGCTTCTTATAAGGAAACTAAACTGATAGTTGGATTTAGAGCCCACACTCATGCAGTATGGCCATCTCTTCACTTAATTATTAACTGCAAAAGCTCTACTTCCAATTAAGGTCACTTTCTGAGGTCCTGAGTGACATGGATTTTGGAGGGACACCATTAAACACACTACATCTAGTATACAGAAATACAATTTATTTGGTTTAAGGAGCTGGTGTCTAATGACCTTGCTAAATTCACTGATTAGGTACAGAAGTTGTTTTATAGATTTTTTAGGGTATTCTTTTACACAGTCTTGTCAGTCATCTGTGAATAAAGAGCATTGTACCTTTCATTACAACTGGTTTTTTTAAGTTCCTTTTCTTGCCTTTTTCTCTTAATAAGACTTTTAGTACCATGTTGAACGGAAGTAGTGAGTATGATCATCTTCTCAATTCTCCAGTTTTAGGGCAGGGCATTACACATACTTTTTATCATATTGAAAAAGATGCTTTATTCTAACTTGGCTGAATATTTTTATGATGAATGGCTGTTAGATTTTGCCAAATGCTCTCACTTAAAATGTTTATGATGATGATCATTTTTCCTTTACTTTGTTAATTAAGTGAAGTACATTGACTGACTTGGTTATTAAAGCACCTTGCATTTCTAGGATAAACCCTACCTGCTCTATTATGCTTTAGCATTTATCCCTTGCTGGATTCAATGTAATAATTTGAAGATTTTTGTGCTCTTTGAGAAATATTGGTCTATTTTTATTGTATTGCCCCCTGTTGGTTACCAGGGTTATTCTGGCCTTCTAAAACAGAAACTATGGTACATTTACACAATGGAGTATTACTCAGCTATAAAGAAGAAGGAAATTATACCATTTGCAATGATATGGATGGAACTAGAGAACATTATGCTAAGTAAAATAAGCCAGTCAGAGAAAGACAAATACCATATGATCTCACTTATACGTGGAATCTAAAAAACTGAATAAATGAGAAATGTAAACAGAAATAATCTCAGAGACACAAAGGAAAAACTTAAGGGTTACTAGTTGGGAATGAAGGAGAAGGGGAAGGGACAAGACAATACAAATTGGTAACTACAATATGGCCTCAGGCATAGAAAAGACAGTCTGGGGAATATAATCAATAATGTTGTAAATATTGTTTAGGGGGCCAGTTGGACTCATATCTTGTTAGGAAGACCACTTCATAGACGGTGTAGAGGACTGACCACCGCACTGTATTTCTGAAGCTGATGTTGAATAATATTGTATGTCAACTATAATTATATATACATATAGTCA
>NW_017732255.1:313449-325671 GCF_001890085.2 Hipposideros armiger | reverse complement strand
AGATAACTGTTGCATTGTTCTGTACACCTGAAACTAATAATAAAAATAAAATAAAATAAATAAATAAATAAATAAATAAATAAATAAAACAAAACAGGTTGGGAAGCGTGTCCTCCTACTGTATTTTCTAAAAAAGTTTGTGTATGACTGGAATTTTTCATTCCTTAATAATAAAAATATTCACCTATAAGACTAGGAGTTTTCTCTGAGGGGTCTTTGATGATGAGTTCAGTGCATTATATTTATTCAGCTTTTTATTCTTTGTCAGTTTTAATAAATGTATTTTATAATAAATTATCAATTTCAACTGGTAACATTCATCAGCAAAAAGTAGTTCATAACATTTATGTGTTAAAATGTTAATGTTCATAGGGTCTATAGGGATGTCTTTTATTTTATCCCAGATACTGGTAATTGGCATTGCTAGAGTTTTATCAATTTTATTCATCTTTTCAAGGAATCAACTTTTGACTTAGGTTTTTATTTTTTCTATTTCCAGCTTTATTCTTTTCTGCTGTTATTTTATTTCCTTCCTTCGACTTTTTATTTAATTTGCTTATTTTTTTGTAGCTTCTTTCTTAAGGTGAAAACAGGTCATTGAATTTAGAAGATTCCTGTTTTCGAATGTTGACATTAAAGCCAAACATTATCCAGTAATACTTCAGTCCACACCCTAAATTTTGATATGTGGTATTTTCATTATAATTTAGCTCAAAATGTTTCCTCTTTTTTCATTAAATCATGGGTTAATTAGAAGTGTATTAATTTTCGAGGATTTTGGAATTTTCCTCATATCTTTCTGTTATTGATTTCTAATTTGATTCTATTGTTATTGGAGCACACACCTTAAATAGTTTAATTTTTGCAATATGTTGAACTTTATTTCTTAATGTATGGTATACCTTTATACATGTGCATGTGTTCACAGTGCGGTGGAAATATTCTATTATCCTTATTGATTGGTTTGGTTTAACTATCCTACATATACTGTAATTGAGCTATTGCACCAGACATAAAGATGTGCTTCTTGGATCCCTCTTCAAGAAAGAAACTCTGTGAGGAACGTGGTTAACTGACAGCATCCAGATGTTAACTCTTTTAGGCCCGCCTCAGCATTTTAAAGATTATGCTCGTCAAGGCAGCCCCAGCCAATGGCTGAGCAGGAATGTAACACAAGGGCCTGCCCTGGTTATTACATCCAATATGAGATTCCTCTAATAGACCGTCTTTGCTGTAGAGTTCCTATTTGCCTACAAAAACCTACCTGCATCAGTCTGATATCTCCTCTTGCCATACACTGCTTCTCCTATTTTCATATTACAGGTGATACTCTCCAATCAGCCTTTACACACTTATAATTTCATCCCAGTGTCTGTTCCCTGGAAATCTCAACTGATAACAGTTGTTAAAATTTCCCATTCTCTTTGTGTATTTGTGTATTTTTCTGTTTATGTGTGTCAGTTTTCCTTAAGGCATTTTGAATTTCTCTTATTAAGTACATACACATGTGTGGTTATTGTTTCCTGCTGAATTGGAAACTGTCCCTTTTATCTCTGGAAAGACACATCTTGACCTACTTTGGTGTTATTAACATAGCCACAGCAATCGTCTTTGAGTGATGTACATGTGGTCTATCTTTTTCTATCCATTTATTTCACATCTGGGATTTTTTATTAGAGTATGTATTCTTTAGACAGGATAGAGTTGGGGTTCTCGTACCTAGTCTGATAATCTCTTTCTTTTAATTGGAATGTTTGACACATTTACATTTTAATTACATATTGATATATATGTTTTGGTCTATCAATTTTCTATTTACTTCTGTTGCTCTCTGATTTTTGCTCTTCTTTTCCTCTTTCCTTGACTTCTTTTGGGATAGTTGAATATTAGTATTCATTTAGTACTTCATGTTAATTCATCAATTATTTTTAACTATACTCATTCATTGCATTATTTTTCAGTAGTTAGTCTAGATATTACAATATTAATTCTAAACTTACCACAGCCTGCTTAGTTAATATTGTACATTATGTAAAATGTATAAATCTTGAACCAATATAATTCCATTTAGTCCTCTCCAGTTTCTTGTGCTGTTTTGATACATACTTTGCAGCAGAAAGCTAGATTTCTTTTTAAAACTTTTAGAAAATATTCTTTTATGTTTACCCACATAGTTACCATTCTCAGTGCTTTTCTGTCAATCCCCAATATCCTATTTCCCATTTGCTGTCATTTTTCTTCTTCCTGAAAACTTTATATATCATTTCTCATAGTGCAGATCTCCTAGCAGCAGGTTTTTTACCTTTCATTTATCTGAAAATGTCTTTATTTCAACTTCAATTTTTGAAAGATATTTTCACTAGTTATAAATTCTCTTTTGACAGGTTTTTATCCCTTTCATCCCTTTTAAAGATACCATTCCATTGTTTTCCAGCCTCCATTGTTATTGATGAGAAGACAGCCATCATTTTTACCGTTCCTTTGTATGTGATGTGTCTTTTTACTCTAGATGTTTTCAATAGACTTCTGTTTCTCCCCTTCCCTCTCTCCTCCCCTCTCCTCTCCTCTCCCTCCCTCTTCTCTTTCATCAATTAGTCTATGATGTGTTTAGGTGTTATGTTCTTATTAGTACTGCTTAGGGTTGCTGAATACCTCAGATTTTCATGTTTATGTATTTTTTGGCCAAATTTTAGAAAGTTTTAGACATTGTTTTGTTTCCTTAAATATTTCTTTGGGCTCACTTTTTCTTTTTCTTTATGGATTCCAATTATAGATGTTTACTAATGGATAGCGTCCCATGCATTTACAGAGGCTTTGTTTATTTTTCCCTCTTTTATTTATTTTTGCAGATAGCACACATTTGTTTCATTTGCCTTTAAGTTCAATGGTCCTTTTGTTTCATCTATTTTGTCAATTTTAAGCATTTAACATACTGTACTTTTCAGTCCCACCTCTGTTTGGCTCTCTTTCATAATGCCTCTCTCTCTTTTGACATTCTATGAACCCTGAAACATTGAGTTCTTTTGATTTTCTTTGACTCCAGAGAATTTATCTTGCATTGCTTAAAATGTTTCTGCCTGTGCATTTAAAAAAACAAACAAATGATTTTTCACTTTCTGAGAATACTGTTTTCTTTCAGATTTTCAATATTCTTTCACTTCCTGGTTTCCTTCTAAAACAGTTCCTCAGTCTGATTTATTACTACTAATTCAGGTGTATCTGTCCCCTATTCTACTCTTTATTATTCCTACTAAGAAAATTTCATTCTAACATTTCCACTTGGCCCTTTTTTGTTTCATATTGTCAACAATTTTCTATCTCTTTAATATAATTATTATGCTTGTTTATTATGTTTTTTTAATTCTTAGTGTATATATTCTGATGTTTCTGCTTCCAAAACACTCCCTCCCTTCAAACCATTACAGAGATTCAGCATTTGGGAAAAGAAAGTCTTCTTACACTGAACTTTACCAGACCTACTTGTTTGGGGCAGTGTGAGGGATACTCAGTCCTAATTGTGTATCCAAACTCCACACCCCAGCAAGATTTTTCCCAAAATGTTGGCAATTGAGAAAAGTTCTGCATAAAGTGGAAGAGGAAAAATGTCTTACAGCATATTGGAGAAGAACGATAGCTAAACTTAAATACATTTCTGCAATTTTTGCTAGCAATATCTACTGAGCAGCCTTCTGCAGAAGACTGGTGCATTCAACCCCCAGTTCAAAGAGTTTTCTCTCCAGAGAAGAGCTTCTGTTGATGGTGATGTTGTTTTCTGTATTCTATATCTCCTTCTATGATTTCTCTAGGGATGACTTTGGGGGAAGAAATAGCCATACATCTAATTCTTATTCTTGGCAAGTATTACGTCTCCATCCTGACATATCTACACCAAAACTAGCACATTTCCTAGATATATTATATATTATATTATATATTCTAATTAACATATATTATTACATAATATTATATTATATATTATATATCTATAATAGATATATAACAAGTGCTTTTAAGAAAATAAATAGAGTTATATCTCCTTTTTACCTGCCTCTCAGGGAATTTGGCTTCTTTTCTGGCTATTCTACTGTTTCTAAGTGAATCTAGGCCTCCCTGAAGCTTAACACATTACTTCTAAGCTAGAATCCATAAATTTTACACATATTATACTTGCCTCACTGATTTTATAGCATAAGATTTACTCTTTATTCCCTTGGGCTCATATAGGGAAACAAATTACTTTAGCTAGAGAAAATGTGATTTTAATCACTTATGTCAATTGGTTGCTTATGTTGAGTTCTGTGACAGAGTAAAATTATAATTTTTGTTAATTAGAAATATTGCACTTAGGACTCAATAATACAATGTAGGTTTGGTGTGTTGGTGCATGTATGCATGCAGATGTGGAGTGGACAGTTGATGAAGACCACAAGGTTCAAGTATCTTTTGTTCCTTGAAATTAATTTACGGAATTGTGAAACATACATAAAAAGACCATAAACACCACTATAAAAATTATAATAACAAAAACATCCACATACTCCTTAGACAGGTAAAGACACAGAAAATTATATTCTTTAGACATTCCCTATATTATTCTTCTCAATCTCATTCCCATACCTATCCACTCTGTGTTACATGGTATCCTAACTTCTGTGTCCATTATTTCCTTGCTTTACTTTATAGTTTTCCACCTATATATGCACTCATAGGCAATATTTTAATTTTTCATGGTATACAATTTAAATTAATGAAATCATATTCTAACTATTCTTGTATGAGTTATATTTTTAACTTAACATTTTTTTATTCTAGTTCATATTAATACAACAGTTGCAGTGTTGTTTGTTTCTTTTTTTCTTTTTTTACTGAAGGAGAATGTTTTCTTATATGAATATATTATTTACTTAGCTATTCTGCTATTTATGGAAATTTATTGACTGATCTTTTGCTAAAATAGCAATACTACTACTAGTATCCCTATGTGTGTCTTCTATACAAACACAATAATTTTTCTAGGGAGAACTCCTAGGTCAGAAGCTATCTGCATGCTCTACTTTACTAGGGAATGCAAACAGTGAAACAATTATTTTATGGTTTCCTGTATTGCCTACTGATTTCCCAAGCCATCTCATTTTATTCCTACTCTAGAATGGCCCAAATGTATAATTAAAACTGACCTTGCTCCTTATCATGCTTTATTACTGATACTATCCCCAAATCAAAGTTCTATCAGGGAGAAGTACTGCATAATTAGACATGATTCTAAAAATCAATGCATGGCTAATTTGATCACTTTGGCATTCTTTATAATAAATATGCCCCACTGCCCAATTTATCTAGCTATAGAAATTGACTCTGATAACACAGATAGTTAAATTAGATTCCCCAAAATGTCTAAATTCTTCAATCTCATTTCTCTTCCATAGACATGTAGACATCTGGTCTCTATAAAGCAGAACAGAATGAAGTTTGTACATTTGTACAAGACAGTGGATTTTCACACTGAAGGAAGATCTCCACCAACAGAGATTTTTCACCTAGATGTCTATTATTTGCAGAGAGAGATTATGGGAGAAAGGGAGTTATCTTCAGAGATTTATTAGAAGATCTATTAACCTGGCTTTTTCTCTCCTCTTATTACATTACACGCTCAAAATACATTTCCCTGAACATTATTTATATATCATACTTTCTTAATCAAAGAAGTCACTTAATTTAAAAGCTATTAGATTAATAACATCTTCAAGAGGGAATATGAAACATGGTATACACATATTTTCACTACCCCAAAATTTTGTATTTTTATCCATAAAATCACATATTACTTTTTTCTTTAGCAATGCAATTAATGCTCCAATGTAAGTCTTACTCTTATTTAGATTAAAGAATATGGAACAGCCACTATGGAAAACAGTATGGAGGTTCCTCAAAAAATTAAGTATAGGTTTACCACATGACCCAGAAATCTCTCTCCTGGGTATCTACCCACAAAACCTGAAAACATTTAACTGTAAAGATATATGTACCCCAATGTTCACTGCAGCATTACTTACAGTGGCCAAGACATGCCAACAACAAAAGTGTCCTTTGATCGATGATTGGATAAAGAAGATGTGGTATATATACAATGGAATACTACTCAGCCATAAGAAAAGATGAACTATTGCCATTTGTGACAGCATGGCTAGATCTTGAGATTATTACGTAGCAAAATAAGTCAGACAGAAGAAGTCAGGAACCATATGACTCCACTTGTATGTGGGATATAAAACTGAAAGCAGCAAAGGAACAAGACAAACAAACAAATAAACAAAAACTCATACACACAAACAACAATTTAGTGGTTACCAGAGGGTAAAGGGGGTGTGGGGATGGCAGAAGAGGGAAAAGGGAATCAAATATATGATGACGGAAGGAGAACTGATTCTGGATAGTGAACACACAATGCAATTTATAAATGATATATTATACTTAAAACCTATATAATTTTACTAACCAATGTCACTCCAATGAATTAAAAAAAAAGAGTATATTGTTCTATGTTTGGCCGTTACCTCATCTGTCAAAGTATGTTCAGGCATATGGATACTTATTACAGAGGTCAGCAAAACATTGCCTGTGGGCCAAATCTGACATTCCATCTATTTTTATAAATAGTTTCATTGGAATAAAGCCACACCCATTCATTAACAAATTATCTATTGCTGGTTTGCATTTTAATGCAGAGGCGAGAGTTAAGACAGCTATATGACCCACAAAGCCTAAAATATTTACTCTGGTCCTTTATAGAAAAAATTTGATGATGCCTGCATTAGTACATCAGGTTGACAGTATAATTTCAAAGAATGCTGGAAGAAAAATAAAAAACAGAATTTTTTCTGAATTTCCTTCTGAATCTTATTGCTTCTTTTCATTTGGTCCTTTCATTCCCCGCCCACCTTAATTTAATTATGCACTTCTGGACATTAAACTGCTCTTCTTAAAAGTTAGTGAGATTTTGACTGATACATGTTTGGAATCTGATTAATAATTGGTTTCACATTTGTAGTATTCATTTCAGCTGTTCATCAAATATTCTGATTCTTTCCCCTCTCGGCACATGGTAGGATTCCACTTCTTCACTGACTTGAAATAAGGTATAGCTATGAAGTTGGGATGGTCAAGAAAATATAAACAGAAGGTTTTTTTCTGGGGAAAAATGCAGAATTCCCAACTTCATTTTTTCCCACTTTGGGGGCACACAAATAACCATAAGGATCAGAGCTCCCTTGCCAATATGCAAAGATGAGTGAGAAATAAACTTGGTTGTTTCACCACTGATATATTTTTTTTCTTTTTAGTATGTATAGTATGATTTCTTTTTTTTTAATTAAAATTTATTGGGGTGACAATGGTTATTAAAATTACATAGACTTCAAGTGTACAATTCTGTAATACATCATCTACGTACAAGTATAATATATATTGCATTGTGTGTTCACCACCCAGAGTCAGTTCTCCTTTCATCACCGTGTATTTGATCCCTTTTACCCTCATCTACCACCCTTCTCCCCCCTTACCCTCTGGTAACCACTAAACTATTGTCTGTGTCTATGAATTTTTGTTTCTTTGTTTGTTTGTCTTGTTCCTTCATTGCTTTCAGTTTTATATACCACATATACCACACATCAGTGACGTCATGTAGTTCTTGACGTTTTCTGTCTGACTTCATTTCACCACTGAGACTTTGGGGACTATTCATTACCAGAAGCATAACCAACTCTATCTGGATTGATAGTAAATTGGTTCAAGAGATGGAATGTTGCCATTGCAAGGAACAGTGGATGGTGAGACAATAGTTTTTAGAGAATGAGAGGGTGGTAATCAGTGATAAGCAGTTACAAAAGACTTGGTAAAACTCTCACCTATAATAACTTTAGTGGCAGATAATATAACAACCGAGCTTCTAGCTTTAGATGAATAGATTGGAAAACAGCATGTTAACATCATAATTTGTTGATTACAGGATTCTTTAAACAAGATAACAGATACATGTAAATTGAAGACATAAACGATCAGTTTTCAAACACCATTGAAGAGGAATAGAAGAAAACCCCAGAAGTAGAGATTTACAGTTAGAAAAGGCCTTTGAGCCAGAGATCAAATAAAATGCAAATAAAAGTCAAATAAGTCCAATAAAATTCAGCCTCATGGCAAAAACAGATAAAAATTCTAAAGGTCACACCTAGTCACCAATGTTAGTTAAAACCTCTTAATGGGTATAGGTGTTTCCAAGTTAGCCTTTTAAGTCTGACAAAATTGTTTTGGAAAAAAGACTAAGAGTGCAACTGTGACATGTAATCTTGATAGGTGAGGAATGTCACCTCTGGGAAGAAGATTTAAGAATCAGTGCACATTTCACAATGTCCTACTTTCCTGACCTCAGTTAACCACTGAAGCATGTGTCAAAAATGTGTCTTCATCATCCTGGGTCTCTGTTTTTGAGTAGCAGCCTTTGCTGATTCACAGAGTGCAGACAGGATGGGATGAGAGTAGCTTTGTTAAACCACTGAGATTTTTGGAGTTTCTTTGTTTTATTCAACATAACATAGTGTATCCTGTCTCCAAACATTATTAATTTTAGAAATTTTATCTAACCTATCTGGTGATTCCTATTGTCTTTAATCATACATACACACACACACACACACACACACACACACACACACACATGATATATGCTCAATGGATATTGTAATTTTATTTAAATATTGCATCATAGTGTAACATTTTAAAGACATATCAAATAACAATTGTCAAAGTGCTTTAGACAAAGATCACCAGTAACACACATACAGTTACACATGTTGGATTCTTACTCAGTGCAGTGTGGAAGAACATACACACGGAACTGTGGGGCCTCAGTAACAAGGTTTAAAAAAAAACAAACCCAAAATCCTTATTGTAGAATTTAGGCTTTGGTTCCTGATATGGGAGTGGGTCTAAGGAATAAGATTTGCCCTAGATTTAATGCTGTCACACAATAGGGGAAATTCTATGGTGAGTTATCCCAATAAATCTTATTTATAAAAAAGAGGCAATTAGAAAGAGGATAAAGTTGTAATTGGTAAATAAGTAGAAGTTATTCATTTTAGCCAAGATAGGAGGCGTTTGGTATTTTGTGAGTGTCACAGTGACCTTGTTTCTGTCTGTGCTTAGACAAAATTAAGAAGTGTTCTTTTTTATTTATTTTTTTTTATTATTATTATTTTTTTAGCTGAGCCATCCCGCCACCTGTTGGCAGCTCACGGCTGCTCAGCTCGGGCTGACTCGAACTGCTGTTGCTCAGAGCTCAAACTCTTGAGCGAGCTCTTAACCAACTGAGCCACTCAGCCGGCCCTAGAAGTGTTCTTGCTTTGTCTCATCTATCTTTGTCTCAGAGTAACTTTGTCTGAGGTTAGTATTCTGTGAAATTATGTATATCTAATAGAATAACATGAGTTATTCTAGCTGTGAATTCAAGGTCAGTTTTCAAATATCACAGATTGTCCTTGTTCTTTTTCTTAAAATTACAAATTCAAATTTAAGATGCCATTTTGTGAAGTATTATCATGAAAATAACTCAACTGTGATTCTACAGGATAAAAATAATTTTACACATGGCTTAGGTGTACACATGACATATGAACAAATAAAGATAGCTATATTGCAATATATTCTTTTCATGGAAGAGGCAAGTTTTTCTCTTAATATTAATAATGAAATGTCTAAGTTTCTGAAAAACTATGTTTATCACATAAAATAAATTATTAAATATATTTACAGACAATCCATGATCTATATGATGAGACAATGATTAAGCTGATTTTGTTAAGACATCAGGGATGTCATTGCTGATTCTCTCTATAAGAATTACTATGTTTGGTGTTGGGAAGATAGATACATGCATCCTAAGCTACTTAGCCTCAATCCCTGTAGTATCTCTATTATGATGAAAGCTATATAAACCTTCTTCCCTTCTAACTAAATATGAATAAAAGCTAAAATAAAATGGAATCTATCCTTTTAAATAAATTAAATGGCTGATTTACACTTTGGGTACATAATGGTGTCAAAATCACAGTGATTATTAAAAATTACAAACATTTTAAACATTTAAAAATATTTGTAGTGTGACTAGTCGTGCTCTATTTCTTGGAGTTTGTTTCACAGTATTTCTATTTCAACATTATAGTTAGCCCATACACATATACTTTTCTCTGCCCTGAAATTTCATTTAAAATATAGCAAAGGATAAAAATAAAATATAAACCTATAAAAATAAAGGTAATTTCAGGAGAGCTTTCAGTGGACAAGGTATTTCAATAAATTTCTTAAAGGTAGAAAGCAAATAGAAGAAAGGAAACTGAAATATCTCAGAGGTCAAAAAAAAGATTGTCACATAAAATTCAGGGTGATGCCCTGTTAAATTATTTTCAAATAAACAAGTTTTGGGCTTTTTTGTTGTTGTTGTTGTTTTTTAGTGTAAGCATGTTCCAGGCAATACTGGGCGTTCTGTATTTTCTAATTTTTTATTTATTTATTTATTTTTACTTTTTGTTAACCTGATCATTGTAGCCACAGGAAAGTTACTATTCTTAGAGAGATTTGTGAAGATAATTTGTAAATCCCAAACAAGGAGGCATGACAAAAATAAGTCAGAGTAAGAAAGTAATCTTAGAATGTAATTGTAATTGGAAATAAAAAGTTGAATAAAGGACAAATGAATACAAAAAAGAAATTGTTCCAAAACAAAGAAATTGTAAATATGAGGAAATAAATCGAGGTCTAGTGCAGGGGTTGGCAGACTATGGCCCATGGGTTAAGTCTGGGCTACTATGTTTTTCTGTTTGCCTATGAACGCTGCTCAGGAAGGTTAGCACTGTAAGCCCCAGAAACCAAGCCAGAGCACCTCCCTCTGCCTCTTTTCCTGCTCCACTCCCAGGTCCTTCCTGCCTCCCCAACTGGTAGCCACAGGGATACTCAAGCTTTGGACTGGTCACCCCCAGCACATGGCAATTACCAGGCACCAAATGGTGAAATCTCTTTTGGGAACACAGAGACTCAGAAAATTTGCTCATGTCCTGCCAGCTACCCAAGTTGAGAGAGCTGGGTTCTCCTGAGGGAGAAAACGGTAGGTCTGGATCAGGTACCACTGAGGCAGTGAATGAAACTGATCAGGGTGGCTTCCTGTCCCACCCCTCACCTGTTTCATCTACCACATTCCTCTCTCTCTGGATGGTGGCACTTTGTTCTCCATCCCAAAATTGTCTCCAGCATCTAGCAACTGGGTGCAAGCATGCCTACCAACTTCACAGGGTCTGCCACTTCCACAACCAAATGGAAGTGAGCATAGTACAATTTCCTCTCTTATGTAAACATTGATACCTTCTATGTTGCCACTTTCCTAATAAAGCTTAAAATATTTACTGTCTGGCACTTTACATAAAATGCTTGACAACCCCTGATCTAGTGATCAATCAAGTGAGTCAAAAATGCCACTGAAAATATTTTCATGAAGAAGAATGATAAAGCAGAAAAGGATGAAACAATCAAAGAAATAACAGAAGAAAATCTCTCAAAACTGAAAAAGAGAATGCATCCTCACTTCGAAAGGACCCACCAAGAGTACAGAAAAATGAAATAAGGAAGATAATCCATACTATAAAGAGAAAAGCTTACATGTTTCCTAGGCTAAGGGAAAGGGGGAGAGCAGAAACAAGAATCAACTGCCATCAGACTTTCATTAGCAATATCCAAAGTTGAAAACCACAAGCTTGAATCCCTTTTACAATAGTTGCTGAATTAAATTACTGTCATCATAAAATTTCAACTCATCCTCATTCATTAAAAAATCGCAATCAGGGCCGGCCGAGTGGCGCATTGGTTAAGAGCTGGCTTGGTACGCCAGAGGGCCCCAGTTCGGATCCCACATATGAGAGCCAGTGACACTGCCCTCTACAGCTAAGATGCTGAACAGCAGCTCAACCTGGAGCTGAGCTGCAGTGAGTCGCTGGCGACAGCATAGGCTGCAGCCACTGCTGCAGTGGGTTGCCATGGGGGCTACCATGTGTAGCCAGCAGCCAGCAGCCGCAGTGAGCGGCCGTCCAGAAGCTGGCAACTGATCTGCCTCGCCCGGGAAGAGCGCAATGATGGTGCCAACTTGGGCCAGTGAAGCAACGTCCTCCACAACTAGACTGAAGA
>NW_017732255.1:304070-310394 GCF_001890085.2 Hipposideros armiger | reverse complement strand
CCAGGTTGAGCTGTTGTTCAGCATCTTAGCTGTAGAGGGCAGTGTCACTGGCCCTCATATGTGGGATCCAAACCGGGGCCCTCTGGCATCCCAAGCCATCTCTTAACCAATGCGCTACTCAGCCGGCCCAAGATAGAAAGTTCTTGCATGATGTATAGGACAGTGATTAAAGTCCAAGGACATGGAACCAGACTGCAAGGATTGAATTGCTGGATTTGTTGCTTTGTGGCGTTAGGCATATTATTAATAACCCCATGTTTTGTTTTCTTTTTCTACTGCAACTTATTGAGAGGATTAAACATGTTAGTATATGTAGTGTTAAGAATGTTACCTAGCTCATAATTTTCACTATCGTCAACGTAATTATTAACTACCCTTTTCTGGGAAATTTGAGTGGTATACCTAGGACCATTCTGACCTCACTTTTTCCTCTGTGTTTATTGCCAACAAGTTTTTGATAGGAAAAATTGTATTCAGAAAATAAAAAAACAAAACAAAAAATACCTCAGTGTGTGATATTTGGGGAAGGCTGTCAAAGGAGGTGCAGGCACACAGGCAAGTCACACATTTCAGTCCCTTAGAACTTTTACCCTCATTAAGGAGACGGGTTAAATCCTCTTCCAAGTTAATACCTACTACATTATACCTCCCTCCTCGGGTCTCTCACTTCTATAGAACTATGCCGAAAATTGGAACAAGGTGCAAGTTGCTATGAGGGCTGCCTCCCTGGGGTAACTCTTAAACCATCTGAAGCATAGAGGCTCTCTAGTAAGTATAGAGTGTTCATTTTCCTACTGCTGTGTTTGCAATCAAGTCCCTCCCTCAACTGAACAGTTGCTTATTCTTCTTTTGTAAGGCTGTCTTGATTTATAAATATCTAATGAAATGATTATATTTTAAATCAGCAAAACAGTTTAAATCCCATATTCTAATTATCCCCTAATGCCCTTCCTTCACATTGGTACTGCATCTGGATAAATATTATTTCCAAAAATCTGAGAGTTCTTTGGTCTAACACTCTATTGAAGTCAGCTTTGACTTCATAATCTGGCTTATTCAGTTCCAAATTTGGCTATAGGATTAGCCCTAATGAATAACATTTAGATTACATTTTTAAGGTAATGTACTATAAAAATTCTCATTCTCCTAACATGGTATAAGCTATTTTTGTAGCTGCCTGGCCTTTAAATACCGTCTTTACTAGAAGGTAATCCATTAAAGCTATTAGCCTCTTGCTCTGTCATGGTACAGAGATGAATAAACCTTGAAGAATTTGGAAAGCTACAGATTCTGAAGATCCTTCATCAAGTTTATTTGGCAGGTTAAATTACTTATTTTTATTACTATCAGAGAGTAGTTCATCCCAATACAGAAAGGTCACCTTAAGTGTCTCTGTAAATAATTATACGATTCTAAAATCTAACAGTAGAAATACCTGTGTTTAATTATTTGCCCACTTCTAAGAACATGGGAAATATAACAATTTCAAAGGTGATTTTTTAATATCTTCTCCAGCTTCATGGTCGGAAGAAGCTCAGTAACCATATTCAAAACCATTTTTAAAGCAGTAGCTTAATTTACTTAACTGTGATCGCCTCCTTTTTTTTTTCTTATTAACTCTATTTTCTAAAGAAGTGATGAGTTATCAAAAATATTTCATAAATGCCTATGGGCAATATGTGCATTTGTACTTCAATTTTAGCCAACTATGAAGTTAGCCTTTACTTAAGAGTAACTACTAAGTCTATCCAGCTCCCCTACCTTGGTCTGTGAATATTATATTTCCTTTCTCATAAACTCAAACATTAGATAAAATTATTTATGCTCCTTTATACCACAACCATATGATATTAACAAGGTTTTATAAATTAATCCACAACTACAATATTGGCTTTGTTTCTTTGGCCTAAAATCCATAAATCAATCAATCAATAAATAAGTAAAATGAGGAGGAGGAGACATAAGCACATAGCATATTGTTGCAGGAGTGTAAGAATTTAGAATATAATATGGATTTGCAAACTACAAATACAGACATTTCTCTATAATTCTATGTACATTATTCAAGCAGAATTTAGGTATTTTTAACCATTTCACCCTTCATTAGAAGTTACTCTGAGGGCATAAAGAAGAATTAAAATGGGATATTACACATATCCTTTTTAGTTCTCTGTAGCAATATGATGAAAAAGAAGATAGGAATAACAAGCAAATTTATGTTTGCATTATCCCAATGTCCACTAATATAGATACTCTGATCTTCATTACTAGCGAAAAACGAGAATTTTCTGCACTATAAAAACTAGAATCCATGTTCTACTGAGAACCACAACAGATATGAATCATGCCTTCACCTTCAAAAATCAACCCAATCGGATTTGCCTTCTTATGTCTCCTGAGGACTTTTCGGTTTTTTTTGGCTCTCCTTCTAACACCCACTTGATTTGGCAAATTTCTCCAGGTCTCCAGGTTCATATGTTTATTTTCCCTCCCACCACATGGGCACTCTCACCATATGCTAATACATTTATCTAAAGTTATATACCACATTGCATTTTCTTCAGTGTAAAGGGTCTGAGCTCACACAAAAAGTCTTTAAAATAAAAAGACTGTAAAATTGATGAACATATTATTAAATTAATTTTATGATGAACCTAGGAATTCAAGCCTTATGAGAGGCATTTGCCCTGAGGTCTACAAAAAGCTTGAAAATGTACTTCTAGGAGGATAGACTATTTGGTTTATAGTTAACAAATAATTTTAGATTGTACCTTTGCAAAATGAGAAACAGATACAGCAAGTTATGTTACCAAGAACTTTACAGGGCTGAAAACTACATTGATAGCCTTGAATATTAATTTAGTACACTCTGAAAAGTGGGATAGTAGCATAAATACAAAAGATTCCTAAAATTTTTTGTCCAGCTACATAAACTTTCTTATACAGAGGTCATTACTACTAGATTAACTTGCACGTTTGAGAATAGAATTTATAGAACAGAAAATTTAAAAAAACAAAACTTTTTTTTTAATTCAATTAAAAATGCATTGATTACAGGGCCGGCCGAGTGGCGCAATGGTTAAGAACTGGCTTGGGATGCCAGAGGACCCGGTTCGAATCCCACATGTGAGGGCCAGTGACTCTGCCCTCCACAGCTAAGATGCTGAACAACAGCTCAACCTGGAGCTGGGCTGCCATGGGTTGCCGGCAATGGTGTAGGCTGCAGCCCCTGTTGCAGTGGTTTGCCATGGGCTACCGTGTGTAGCCAGGAGCCAACACGAGCGGCCAGCAGCCAACACGAGCGGCCAGCAGCCGCAGTGAGCGGCCGTGCAGAAGCCGGCGACTGATCTGCCTCGCCTGGGAAGAGTGCAATGATGGTGTCAACTTGGGCCAGTGAAGCAGCGTCCTCCACAACTAGACTGAAGAACAAAAACGACAGCAACTTGTCTGTTCCCCTTCCCCAATTCCCCAGCACTGTTCTCATCCCCCCAATTCCCCAATAAAAGTCTTAAAATCAAGGGCCAGCCGAGTGGCTCAGTTGGTTAAGAGCTCNAATTCCCCAGCGCTGTTCCCATCCGCCAATAAAAATCTTTAAAAAAAAAATCGCAATCAAGTGTAATGACAAAACTAAAATTTTTTCTGGCATGTAAGGACACTTTTTTTATTTTAAAAGGTTGAATAAGTTACTTAGTGATATAAACCAAGAAAGAAGGCATAATAGACAAGCAGCAAAGAATACATCTTAGGAAAACAGTGAGGGGAGAATTATCCAAGGATGATAATGCTGCTACAGACTTATCTTCCATGAGTCCAGAATTGGTAGAGAATAGATATGGGAAGAGAAGTCTCTGTATGGGAAAAAAATATATTCTATAGAAACATTAGTACAATTAAGAATTTGGAAAAAAATGAGAATATGGTAGCCTCTATTAGGGGGGTACAAAAGAAGAATTTATATGAACTTGACACTTGGCTCATTTTACATTAAGAGTATTTGAACTGTAGGTAAATCAGTGTAATCCTAGCATACTGCTTCCATGGCAAGAAAAATATTTATAGCGTCAATATCATTTGACATTGTTTATTTCTTTTGTAAATTTCATATTTGGGCATTAGTAAATTACAGAAGAATGAATTATAGCAATAAAACAAAAAATAATCCTTTACATTTATAACCCTCTCTGTGGAGAAATTAATAAAGTGAGTTGAATGTAGACCAGAATACTAGAAGCCAAAGAACAAAAATAGAATTAGGAAGACATAGAAGTTTTACTTAAATTCTTCAAAGAAAGAAGAGGTTGTTTCACTCCTGACATCTGAATGGTAAGAGAAGAGATATGAAAAAGTTTGGGGGTGGTGGGGAGCGTGTTTAAGGTAAAACATTATCAGTCAGTATCCATAAATTTTTCAAATACTTTAGAGATAATAGACTCCTGCTCTCAAGTGCAGAAACTTGAAAAGAAAAATCTCACTGCAGCTACTCAAAATGAACATTTGAAAGGACATTTTAGCAAGATAACAGCAACAAGAGCTTTTGATTGATTAGTATGTTTGAAGCATCTAGTGATTTTTTTTAAATTTCATTTTGCCCTCAAAATGACCCTATGAAGTATTATTTTAACGTTACACACAATAAAACTAAGGCTCTGAGAGCAATACCTTGCCCAAGATTACACAGTTTACAAGAAACAGATTCAAGATGCCAATCTCGGTTTGTGTGATTCCGGACACACGGAGTATACAAACAGAAAATGGCTAGACCATATATGCCGATAGAACTTGGACCCACAACCTTTGCAGCTATTGCCCCAGGATAGTTAGGTCTTGGTCACTGATTGCCAGCTTCCTTATTTCTCCCCGCTCCACCTGTGTCCAACTTAGGACCAACCAGAGAAAGTTAAATATACTCTCCAAGCCAATTTCATTGACTGTCGCACTTCTAGTTTGCCCACCTCCCACTTCCCCATGCCCAGAGCCTCCAATCAGAGCATGCCTGAGTTTTTCCTTTTCTTACTATAAATTTGTCCCATTTCCCTGCCTGACTTTGAGTCCCCGCGAAACACAAGTGATGGTAGCTGAATCCTTTTTTAGAGAACAAGCTCTGGACAAATAGCCTCTATTTGTCCTCATTGAAGTGGGTTTCATTTATTCACATACAAAATGCTATAATTTCAGCCACTACACAGTAAGGTTTAGACTTCCATTGTGATGACTAATTGCGACTTTTCTTAAAACTTGCTTTTGGAAGGCAAAATTTTTAAGGCAAAAAAAAAAAAAGGAAAGCATTTCGAAAAGTTCCCCTACCTTAGATATCTTGGGATGGTACATTTTGGTAAAAACAAAACTGCAAATCATTATTCTAACCCTTAAATTGATTTGTGTTCTGCCTTCAGAGTTGGAGGAAAAGATCCAGGGCCAAAGAACCTTTTATATTATATTCCTTGGTTCCATTCTACAGCTGGTATTGTTACAGATCAAAGGAACTCAGATGCCCAGATACAGCTGCAGATGGTATATTAAAGCAAAACGTTTTCTGGCTCTCTAATGCTTTTCTCTCTGCAGATGTAATAAAACACAGCAAGGACTAAACAGCAAGCACCTAAATATTTCCAACAAAAGCAAGGTGTATGGGCAAATAAAAAAGTTGAGGAAAAATGTTTAAAAAGGTATCAGTGCATGAGGTATGGAGAGTCTATCTCCATTCTCCTTCCCTAGTACTTTGACTTCAGAATAGGCGACCTTAGGGCACTCAGCATTTGAATTACTTCCAGAGGCCAGCATTTATTTCTCAGTTGATGTTTCTGGGAAAAGCAGTTTCTCCAGAGCGTATGGGGTGTTCTCCAAAAAGCAGGGGGTAGTCTCTTTTCCAAGGAAATGTGAGCAACTGGGTTGCACAGCATTGTGCAAGTCTCTTTTTTATACTACTTCCTGAAATATAGGACAATAATGACCTGAAAATGTTTCTAAACATTTTCACAGTTTATTTCATGGGATCAGGGTTGAAAGAAACATAATTAAACTGGTATGTTCTTCATTGGAAGCCATCTTAGAGCCTTTAATGCATTTCTATATTCCAGTGCAATGAAGATATATAGAATGCCAAGTCAGTAAGGGCCAGAGTGAAACTTCTGAATTTTTGAAGTAGAGTAAGGTGAAAGATAGAAGGTTCTTTTTTTTTTTTAATTTTTTTATTGGGTAATTGGGGGATGGGAACAGCTGGGGGAAGGGAAACAGACAAGTTGTTGTCCTTTTGTTCTTCAGTCTAGTTGTGGAGGACGTTGCTTCACTGGCCCAAGTTGGCACCATCATTGTGCTCTTCCTGGG
>NW_017732255.1:283947-300795 GCF_001890085.2 Hipposideros armiger | reverse complement strand
AAGAGCTCACTCAAGTTTGAGCTCTGAGCAACAGCGGTTCGAGTCCAGCCCAAGCTGAGCAGCCACTGAGCTGCCAACAGGTAGCAGGATGGCTCAGATAGAAAAAAAAAATTGCATTGATTACAGCATGTCCTTAAATAATGAGTACAATCAGAGGTACAATATTATTTTAGCACCTCATTCATGAGTGTAGCATTTACATTTAGAAGTACCTAGACAAAATTCTGCAGGACCCTATAAAAACCTTGATTAAGCTAGTGACAAATCAATCAAAGTCACAGCTGCTAATGTTGATAACAATTCAATAGAAAATTGAATGAAACCTAGTATCTCAAACTCATAGCATAGTAAAAAACCTTGAAACCATGTGTTGAATAAAAACATGTAATTCACATCCTTCTCCTAAATGAGAACTTGTTCACACATATCTCTGTGTCATCCCTCTGACCATCCATGCAGCAATTTAAAAATAATGACTAGGTTATCTTCAATGCCAGGTCTGCAAGGGATAACCCCGTTTTAAGTGATGATGTAATAAGTGATTTAGAGTAAATGCCAATCTCATTTTTTTCCAACATTTTCTTTGGTGAGATAGTAGAGAAAATGAGGCCTCTCTCTCTGAAATTCTGAGGCCAAAAAGAAGACCCAACGCTATCTGACAATAAATGTGTCATGTTTGTGGTCACCTCAGAAAATATTGGCAAAGTAAGTATAAAAGCTTCATGAAAGCCATAAAATAGAAGATATAATAACAACCAGAAACCCATCTTATAACAACAGAGTAAAAGCCAACATATCTGAGTAGGCAGAAAAGGTATTTTGTGCCCTAGTCACACACTGTGAAATATTGGGGAACTGAGATTTCACTACAGTCAAGACCAAACTCAGAATCCATTGCGATGCCTTCATTTGTTTTTGTTAGTCCTTCAAATTTGATCTTGGAAAGTAAAAAAAATATTTGGTGATAAACTACCAGGTATAAAGATAATAAAGAACTCAAAATCTAGTTGATTTGACTGATAAGTTCCATCTGCCTGTTGCTTATTTATTTCTATCAAGAGTTAAATGGCCATTGTATCACGATTGCTCTAAACCAAAACTATATACAGATTAAGTATAAGATTAAAATTACATGGACTAGAAAGATGTAACTTTGGAATAAGAAGAGGTATATTTGCCAATCTCTAAGATTTTTTTTCTTATTTACTTGTTTTTTCACTCAAGTAATATTTATTGAAGATCTATTATGTGCCTCTTTTAAGTTATGAAAATAAAACAGTGAACAAAACAGACAAAAGTAGCTTGTTCTCTTAGAGTTTTTATTCTGGTTGGGGGCCACCTTCAACTGTACTTGATATCTAATAAGCATATCAAACTTGACAAGTCCAAATAATTCTCAATGTCCTCCCATTCAAATGTATTTCTCCCCCAGTTTCCTATCTCACAGTGGCACCTCCATTCACTCTCTTGCTTATGCCAAAAACTTTATAGAATCATTTTTTTTCTCTCATTCCCTCACTCTACACATACAATCTATCCATCATCAAATGTTGCTTGTTCTTTTTTCCAAATATATTCCAAATATGATTGTTTTCAATACCTGCAACTACCCTGCTCATCATTTTTCAACTATATTGATTGCCAAAATATTTTTTCTAACTCTCCTGCTTCTGCAACAGAAAGCAGAAAGAGGGGGAAGACAGAGAAAGAAAGAAAGAAAGAGAGAGAGAGAGAGAGAGAGAGAGGAAGAAAAGAAAATAGAACAAATAGGAAGACTATTTATAATTGGTTACCCAAGGCTGAGGAATTATATTTGAACTGATGAGAACAAAATGTAGATTTATATATATAATTTTATATAATCTTATTATATTTTTACATATATATATATATATATATATATATATATATATATATAACTTTCATCTTTCTCAGTAGTAAATCTAAATATGAGGTCTGACACTTCAGTTCATGAACTCACCATAGAAAAAGTGCTACATACCTTATTGCTGAATATCACTACAGTCACCTTTAAAGTATTCCCTTTGGGAAGCTATGCACCAACACCAGTGCCTAGTCCACCCTTCAGAGCAATTTTGGAACTCTTTCTGGAATGGCCATCAGAGCTGTCATTCACATTACCCTTGATGTGCTGAATGTCATCAAAATGTGTTCCTTTTAATATTTCCTTTATCTTTGGGTAAAAAAAGAAGTCACTGTGGGCCAGATCAAGTGAGTATGGAGGGTGTTCCAATACAGTTATTTGTTTACTGGCTAAAAACTCCCTCACAGACAGTGCCGTGTGAGCTGGTGNGGAGGGTGTTCCAATACAGTTATTTGTTTACTGGCTAAAAACTCCCTCACAGACAGTGCCGTGTGAGCTGGTGCATTGTTGTGATGCAAGAGCCATGAATTGTTGGTTTAAAGTTCAGGTCATTTAACTTTTTCACACAGCCTTTACAACACTTCCAAATAGTAACATTGGTTAACTGTATGTCCAGTTGGTACAAATTCATAATGAATAAAGGTTAGCAATATTGTTGCAACAAGTTTGCAAACTTAATTGTCAGGCCTTGTATATAGATCATCTAGTCTTACTATTAATAGTAAGAACTTAGGTAACATTTTTTTCACTTAAAATAAAAGATGTGCCAGAGCAATGTAGTAATTCCTTTACATAACTTTTTCCAAACCATCAAAATATTATTTCTAATAAATTCATATTCCTACTGTGTAGATAAAAAAAAAAAACTGATGCTTAGAGTGATTAAGTACCTGCCCAAAACCATGAGCTGGATTTATCCCATATTCATGTGATTGTGATTCCAAAGGTAAAGATTTTTAATTTGAGTAATCAGCTTTATTAGTCCTGAGTCCCTAAGTAAAGATTTAATTTACTCTTTCACCTAAAATTAACATTTTCTAAGCTCTAAAACTTTTTACTTTGATTTTCTTTGTTCCTCATACCCTTCTCCCTCCCTTATGCCCTGCCTAAACCTCTGAAGAATTGTCATTTTTTAGTATTTCAAGATGAGACTGTCTTTACAATCACATTTTTCACTTTTTCTAACTTTAGAAATGTGCCAGTCAATGATAATTTTGGACAGCTTTTCTTCAGATTCAATTTAGATCATATACATGACTCATTCAGCCTCCTCATGCCCTTTCATGAACAGGCTCAGAAGTAAGGCACTTTAGGTTTGATGTATTTCAAGTCTCATAAAATGCAATTCACTTTCAGTTGTGCTCATTCAAAGCCATTCTCTTTCTATACCTCAAAGTCAAGGGAGGTGTTTCTGTAAAAGAATTTCCCAGCCTACCACTGTGAATTCCATGTGAATACAGTGAGTAGATAACAGAGAAAAACACCCAACTAAAGCACCATGTTCATAGGCTGAAGCAAAATAAAATGTCAAGTCATAGTGGTCCCCCTCTTCTCCTTTCAGTCACTTATTATTAAGTGCAGGTACTGAAAAGACCGAAGAGCTAATATGGGGTTTCAGAGCTTCTATCAAATAACTTATGCTAACTTGTGTGTCCACAAGACAGTATGATGGAGTGGAAAAGAGAGGAGCTAGATCAGCTCCAACTCTCACTGACTAACAGGTGAGCCTCTGTATCCATTCTCTGGTGTTCAGATTCAACTTTCATAAAATCATCATAATATCTATTTCTTAGGATTGTTTAGAAGATTAAATGACACATGTAGAATGTTTTATAAGCTGTAAAGCACATAAAACAGGGATTTTATTTACTATTACTGACAAATGTATGCTTTTTGATGGAGTTTTGCCACAAAACCTCATCCTGTATTCACTCCACTTAAGAAACCAGTATCCCTTTGTGAAGGGTTTTGAAATGTCTGTTACATTGTTTTCTACACCCGAAACTAATAACAACAACAAAAAAAAGAAAATTAGTACAAAGAAACACTAAAAAAAAAAAAAGAAGAAGAGAGAAAGAAAGAAAGAAAAGAAAAGAAAACCACACAAGTATTTAAAATTGTCTTAAAATTTGGCATATGAATTATATCCATGGCAAGGAAGATGGAAAGGTGACACCATGATAGAGTCACGTAAGGTTCAGGCACAAGGGTTCTGTAAAGTTTAGCAGTATCCTTTCTAGTACTAGGGGAAGAATGATAAAACTTGAAGCAACTTTTTCAGAAGGAAAATGGAGAGCAAGATATATAAAGTGCCATGTCTAAAGCAATAAAAATAATTACTGGTGAAGTGCTCTACAACCCAGAAGCCAAGGCTCTCAGATAAGCTTTCCCTCCTCTCATCATAGCTATGTATTGTCTCCGAAGCACTTACGTTGTAGTCTCAGTCAGTGGGCAATTCAGCAGCAGAAATAAGCAGCGACGGACGGCTCTTCCCAGCCTAATTCAATTCATACCATATAAGAACTCTTACGAGTAGTCCTGGTGTTAACCAACCTTCTAAGACTTTCAGCTTGGAAATACTCAACAACTTGTGTCTAAAAATAACAGGAATCCAAGTCTGAGCTGATCCCTTTTCCTTCATTTCACCTTTAATATTTTTTAATATTTTATTTTCTTGTTAATTTCTACCTTGCAGGCACATGTAAGGAAAAATACCTCTTGATAAAGACATTTCAGAAAGTCATTGTTAGGCCTGAAGATAATGTTCATTCATGGAGTGATAAACTGAACAGTTAATGGATAAGGAATTAAGACAGCTTTATAGGTTAATAGTTCTTGCCTCTGTTCTAAAAAAAAAAGAAAGTTCTTTAAGTCATAGCTAATGTCTTGGAATCAGGGAAAAAATGCAAATATAAAGCCTGTCATTGTTTTCAAAATAAATATGTTCTTAGCATGAGTAACTTATTATTTTGTGAATCAAACATTTTGATCCAAATAAATTAAGAGAATTGATATTCACATTTTGTTGAAAATTTGAGTACTTTTCCAGTGTAAATAAATATAATTAAATATATCTTCTTTACAAATTTTGATTTTTTTTTCTTAAATTGGTAGCATTGGTAGTTTTACTAGTTCTTCAATACAGATTTACAAGGCTACTTGAGATTGAGCATTTTTTTGTCACTGCCTTATTTATCCAGTGCAGTGTAGACTATCAGCATGACAAGAAATAGGGAAAACGATTTTGGCATTCGTCTTCACATTGCATAAACACTGAAGAAGTTAAAACTAAGGAAGGTCTAATTCAGACACGTGACCAGCAGTTACCAGTTTCTAAGGAATGAAGTTTCATGTACCTATGTGGAATGACAGGAAAGAAGTACCCAGAAAGCACGGCAACATTCCAAGATGTCATCTTGGCTTTTCCCCAAACTGTGTGTGTGTGCAAGTCCTTTAATACATTGGGCCATCTAATGTGCAAATGAGGACGTTGAAGATATCATGGGTCCTTAAGTTTTTACAACAAATCCCCTTTCCAAAATGTATTCAAACGCTTTTAAATCGATTTTTAGACTTACATATTTATGTAATAGTGTGAAGTTTCCTTGTCTCTCATGCTGCTTCCACTAATGTTAATATCTTACAATAACCATGGTAAAATGATCAAGAACAGGAAATTAACATTGGTACAATATCAGTAACGAAACCATAGACCTTATTTAAATTTCACCAATTTTCACTAGTGTCATTTTTCTTTTCCAGGATTCAACAGTGTCCCACATTATATTTAGTTGCTATGTATACTTGTTACACGATTTATAGTAGCTCTTCAGTCTTTCTTGCCTTTCAGGACTATGACACTTCTGAAAGGAATTGACCAGTAATTTTATAGAATGACCCTAAATTTTGGATCATCTCATGTTTTTTCATTTTTAGATTCAGGTTATGCATTTTGTTCAAAAGATACCACAAAAATAATGTACCCATCTCGGCACATCATATCAAGGGGTTCATGCTGTTGATATATCTTATTCCTGGTGATGTTTACTTTAATCGCTTGGTGAAGATGGTGTTTGCTGGATTTCTTCACTGTGATATTACTATCTTTCCCTTTGTTGTTCATAAGTATCTTGGGGGACATATTTGAGACTATATAATTATTTTTCTCCTCAACCCTTTTGCTTAATTTTCCCTAATTTAGTATCTATCACTAGATCTTCTCTGCAAAAATCATTACTGTACTGCTTGGCAATGATCTTTTATTTCCCTCATTCCTTCTGCATGTATTAATTGGAATTGTACTGTAAGGAAGATCTGCTATTTCTTCCCCATTCATTTCTTAATCTGGTTATTTCTTTATATCAGTAAGGATTCATGAATATTTATTTTACTCAATGAGCTATATTCCAATGCTATAAGTATTTATTCTACTGGAAAACTTGTTCCAGCTTTGTCCGTCAGGGACTCCTTTAGGTTGTAGCGTGCGCGCGTGTGTTTTCAACTTTCTTACTTTCTGGGACCAGAAAAAGTTTCAGACTCCTCTTGTATTTTCCTACCACAGTTCTGGAATCAAGAACTTCTTCAAGGGGGCCTAGTTTTTGTTTGTTTTGTTTTTACTGGAAAATGGTATTTATAAACAAAAATATGGGGGCTAGATGTGCTCACTGTTACTGGAATGCCATGGCTTCTAGGTCATAACCTAAGACAGAACTGGGAAATATATGTTTGTATACTAAAACCTACATGAGCTGAAGTGTACACACACACACACACACACACACACACACATTTTTCTATTTATCTATCAAAAACCATGATTTTATACCGATACATTTAATTCCAATCTGATTACACATATTTCATTCCAGCTTTCCTCCTTTGCTTATTTATAACTTCTTTCCCCAAAAGTAAGAAAGCAGCTCTCACTATATCTACACTATATTTTCTTATTGTTCACTTTTAGCATACACATAAAATAGTTTCAGAGTGGCTAAATCATACCCCTATGAAAAACACTTGTAATGACTGCAGTTCTTTTTATCTGAAACCTTACAGTATCCAATCAAGATACTGTTCTCCACAGTTACTTAACATCAGTTCTTGACTTCCCCATTCCATTCAGTGCAGATGTGCTATTCATTTGTAATGAAATTAGGTTTATTAGTATTTGTAGTTCATTTATGGTTCTCACCACATCCTGATTGGTTTTAAATGTTTGTTTATTTTGGTACACATGTAAATAGTACCCATTTTTTAGTGGCCATTTTGTAATTATTATTATTTCTGCCAAGGATTCATGTTTTAAGATTCTTGACTAATAAAAAATTACATTTATGAGATGGTAATATTACATTTCTCTGTTTATTTTCTGTGTTAATTAAAGTCATAGAAAATTGCAAAAACGAGATTCCAATGTTATCTCCAAGTTGATTTAAATTCTGAGCAAAATAAAAAATTAATCCGATCTTATACAGCATTATATTGAGAAATGCATATCTTTAATTAAATTTTAAAACTTGTAAATAGTTTACTATTTTCACAGGCACATAGAATAAAACACTGACCTAAATTATTTCTATTTCTAAGAATGTATCCCTTTTTTGATCCTGAGTCACAGAGTTTGGGGACATCAGCAAAAGATGCCTGATTGTCGGCACCAAACGTGACCCACAAAACTATTCCCCAGGGATAGGGGAAAAGGGAACAGGTATAAATGACTAGCTGGAGTAACAGGGTATGGGATCATACCTCATTTTCCCATTTGTCAAAGGTCAAAGTTGCTTAAATCAGACCATGAAATTATAGACTGTTTTTTTCTTCTGATACCAGTTTCAATTCTTATGTTCTGATATGTGAAATGCAAATCACAATGATTCAAGTTATTCAACTATTACAGTTTTACAAACTAATAAATTCTTAAAGTTAGAATTCCTCAGAATTTATAAATTAGAATTCCTGAAATCTGGAGATTTTAGAATAAAGTTGATGATTTTGACAAAAAAATTATCTAAGAAAAATGCTATCTGGGGTTGGCCGAGTGGCGCATTGGTTAGGAACTGGCTTGGGACACCAGAGGGCCCCGGTTCGGATCCCACATATGAGGGCGAGTGACACTGCCCTCCACAGCTAAGATGCTGAACAACAGCTCAACCTGGAGCTGGGCTGCAGTGAGTCTCCAAAGTCAGCATAGTCTGCAGCCCCAGCTGCAGTGGGTTGCCATGGGCTACCATGTATAGCCAGCAGNGTCCAGAAGCCGGTGACTGATCTGCCTCGCCCTGGAAGAGCGCAGTGATGATGACAACTTGGGCCAGTGAAGCAACGTCCCCCACAACTAGATTGAAGAACAAAACGACAGCAACTTGTCTGTTCCCCTTCCCCAATCCCCCAGCACTGTTCCCATCCCCCCAATTCCCCAATAAAAATCTTTAAAAAAAATAAATAAATAAAAATAAAAATAAAAATATGGTTTCGTAGAAACTGTTTGCCAGCATGCTCATTGTGTTTTGTTCTTTAAGGAGGCATTAGTATATTCTAAACTTATTCAGATGGAGATAAAATACATATAAGGAAATTTCACTTATATATCATAAGGGTGATTAGAGAATTCTATCAGCAAAACAAGACTCTGAGGAAATATTTATTTTAGAAAACTGTGAGTCCTTATGTATTTGGAAAATACCAAATATGTTAGAATAAATTGATCATTTTTTTCTTTGGTAAATTTAACTCTTATAGTCTCTGGAAATGTTCACACCTTAAAGAAATAAAATTGTCTTTAATTTTTGTAAACAAATGTATTAGGTTTTGCTATGGCAACACTGAATATCAAAAACCCTAACATCTCAGTGGCTTATAATAGCAGATATCTATTTCACACTCATATGTCTGCTTGCTGGCTACAATTGAATTGATTTTGTCTCAGCTTGGATAGGAGGGATGACATCATAAGATCAGGTCAGCTTCACATGCAGTTATTCTAGGATCCAAACTAGGTCTCCAATGGATACCTAGGCAATTCCTTCCCACTCTCATGCTTCTCAAAGTCCCATTTCAGAAACAGCACACTGTCACTGCTGTTAGGATCCACTGGGCACAGCCAATCACATGGCTGAATTCTGAGTCCATGACGTGAATAAATACACGTCTTCCATGAAGAGAAGGCAGTGACTACTTGAAGAATGGTAATCTAAGCTACCACAGTGTGAATTAGCTAGTGCAAATCTTTTACCAGAGGAAGAAAAAATGGCAGATTCTACTTCAGTGGCCAATATTCAACAATACTAACAGGGAATGACACTATTGGACACTTGGCCTATTCAAAGACTTACACTGTATTTGGGTGCAGAAAATAGTATCATGCCACATAGTCATCATTTTTACCAAGAGGTCTTGGAAATTAAAGGGAAATTTATGATAGCAATGTCAGTGCCAAAAATAATACATAATAGCCTCAATTAGGAGATGATTTGGCAAACTTTTCTTGTCAAAATGCAAAATTAATAAAACTATAAAGGCTATCTTCTTACTTATCAATCTAAAACGCTTTTTCATTGAATTATTTTTTTAAAAAAATAAGAAAGCTAGGGCTGGCCGAGTGGCGCGTTAGTTAAGAGCTGGCTAGGGATGCCAGAGGGCCCCGGTTCAGATCCCACATATGAGGGCCAGTGACACTGCCCTCTACAGCTAAGATGCTGAACAACAGCTTGACCTGGAGCTGGGCTGCNCCCTTCCCCAATTCCCCAGCGCTGTTCCCATCCCCCAATTCCCCAATAAAAACATCTTAGGAAAAAAAATGCTATCTGCAGTATAGTTATTTTTAAGCAGATTTAAGCAGAATATGCCTCAAGTAATCTCATTTCAACCCCATCTTTTTAAAAAACAATATTTTGAGTACTTTCTTTTCTGATCTTTATTTGAATTATACATGTTAATACCCATAATCAATGAGCAAGTAATATAAAGAAACGCACACTATCTCGGTTTATAGATGGAGACTGACAGTTGGTAGAACTTCACACTTACCCTGACTCAGAATTTGAAATCTCCCACATAGATTGTGTGCGAGTTAACAATGAACTGAAGTATCGTTGTTCCATAACTTTGCAACTTGATTAAATTCAAGTGACCCTGAGGTGCCAGTTACGTTAGGAGTCATGTTGAATACAAGCCCTGGCATTTTAGATGCTACACGCCCACTAAGAAGTACTCATCCGATGTATCCCATGGTGGCATTTTAGAGTGCTCTCAGTTGATACGCAAATCTAGCAGTGATTATAGCAGGTCTCCTGATTGTAAAATGTCACGGTGTTCCTAATAGCACTGATGACAAATACATTCCTAGAAAAGATGAGACACTGCAAGTCTGAGAGTTGTATTACGTAAATAGAAGAACATCAGAAAGATGTGGAAGTCAGGAAATATCTCCACTAAAATTCCAAGCCCCACAATAATTCTTGTTTTGTTTGCAATTAGGTAATCTGCACTTATTCAAAAACAGACTTTAACTGAGTAACATGTCTCATTTATAAGTTACATTTCTGGTCCAGAGATGGGAGAAAACACTTGTAAAGCTCAAAAAACTTGTAGTTATACAAAGATTTTACTTTCTCTGAGTTATAATTGTTAAATAATGTCTAAAATATTATTAGCCAAAGTTTGCTTGATGTTA
Source organism: Hipposideros armiger (assembly GCF_001890085.2). Taxonomy (NCBI): domain Eukaryota; kingdom Metazoa; phylum Chordata; class Mammalia; order Chiroptera; family Hipposideridae; genus Hipposideros; species Hipposideros armiger. The sequence continues at coordinate 290,242 of NW_017732255.1, read as the reverse complement.
CTCACAATGTGGTCATTAATTCAAAGAGATATGATCTATGAATATATTCTTGATACTGGGATACTATTATTTTCTCCTATTGCTATAAAAAAATAGCATTCATCATGTTATGCTCATCAACTAGAGTCTTAGTGTTAAGAACTCAGATGTTCAAAATCTTTGGTATTAAACATTATGTTCACAATAATAGCATGTTCTCTATTTTCTCACTGAAAGGATGAGAACCCTAAACTTTTAGTAACTAAGAGAGTCCCTGACTTTAACACAGGAACTTATAATTAATTTCTAATGTAAGAATGCCCTGTTTTAGGTCTTACCTCATCTCCTATCTTGATACCTCAGAAGTTCAGTGAATATTATTTTTCCTCCTACAATGAAGTTAAATAGTTCCCATAATGAATTCTACCACTCTTATGCGGGTAGTGTTTGTTTAGCTGCTGCAAATTTCTCACCCTGCATTGCACTGACAAACTCATTTAATGTTTCTCTAAAGTTTCTGAGATTTTTGTAATGGAAAGTATTACTTAAAAGATGACTCACATCGAGTACCATATGTCTCTGACTTGAACTCTCGGCAATAAAACCTCTGAAAGGGCTGATTAGCCCAGACCTTGGCTTCTCAATACTGTTTTCCAAATAAAAGGAACTGGATCTCCCTGGAAAATGGTTGATGTCAGAGCTGGGTACAGAAATGAACAACGTGACCCTGGAACATCTTGAGTTGGTGGTAAGAACATATGCAAAAAAGAAATGAGGGCATATTGAAAAAACAGAGGAGCCAACTCAAAAGAGCTGTCAATTGCTAAAGCTGCCATAAGTTTAGCAAAAAAAAAAAGACAATGGTAATATTGGACTATAAGAAACAGAATAAAAGAACTATACATGAATCTATACCAATATATAAATGAATAAATAAATAAATAAATAGTTACATAAATGCAGGAGATGAAATGGCTCTCTGTTGACAAGAAAATTCCATTCACAAGTGTAGGAGGAATAAACAAAATAGAAATTTACTATTAGACAAATACCGCAATAGTTGTGGCGGTCAAGAACCATCTGTGAATGCTAAAACGAATGGGTAAGAGTATGATGAGAAACAGAGTATTTGGATAGTCTTAAAGTATCTCCTCATGAGGGGCTTATTAATTACAAAAAGAAAAATTATAACTTTATGGTGAAGAAAGATGACTGACATCACATTAACCAAGTGATCAAAGTTAACATTACCAGCAATAAGACATATTGACCTCATGCACTGAGGAGGGTATACGATTCCTATGGTATTCTTGCCAAAAATGCATAACCTCAACCTAATCATGAGAAGGTATTGCACAAACCCAAATTTGGGGTCATACTACAAATAACTGACCTGGTGACTTTAAAGATGTCAATGTCATGAAAGACAGACTGAGAAAATGATGAACTACCCCAGATTAAAAGAATGTAAGAACGCATGACAATCAAATGGAGTGTTATATTAAGAACCACAACACATATGAGTCTTGCCTTCGCCTTCACTGACCAACCTAATCAGATTTCTCTTCTTATATCTACCCTTGATTTTTCCCCCCTTTTCTTATTCCTCTTCTAACTCCCATTTGATTTGGCAATGGTGGGAAAATTGGCAAAATTCAAATAAGTTCAGTAGATTATTTAATAGTATTATATCAACGTTAACTTTCTCCTTTTGATAGTTTTACAATGTTTTTAAGATGCCAACATTAGGGAAGTCTGGGTAAAGACCATATGGAATGTTCTTCACTATGTTTGCAACTTTTCTGTAGGACTAAAATTATTTCAAAATAAAATGCTAAAAAAAAAAAAGGTCTGCTTATGTGCTTATGAAGGTTTCCCTCCCACACTTCTAGAGTTGAGACAGGGTATTAAAAAATGCCTTAAGAAAGTAGATCAGATGAGACAATCTTCCCAAACTTAAGTAATATGAGAACACTTTAAAGGAGGAAACAAAATCTGAAATTTTATTAATACATTCTTGTGCTATGTTTCTGAAATGCTGTACTGATTATTCAACACAGTCTTTGGAAACCGGCCTTTGAGACATTATTCTGATAGTTGTCTCTATAGCTCCCTGAAAGAGCCTGCAGGTCCACTGAGTCTCCCGTGACTCAGGGGACATTCTCCTGCTGTCTAGCAGCTCATCTATCTCTCCCCCTTGCATCTACATGTAGCCCCTGGAATATCTTTGGATGCAAAATGTTCCCCAAAGGAGAGATGTAAATAAAAGTATATTTATGTTTCCATGTAATATGAGCATCAGGGCTTCATCTTATGATTTCCCAAGCACATTTGGATACACTTTCCACACATGCAATTTTCTAAGTAAAACATATATTAAAACCTTTAAAAGCTAGGGTCATAAATATCTCATAGAATCTGGTATATAAATAAATAACAATGGTTGGCTCTTTCTTGCCAGGAATTCCAAGAGAATACATATTTAGTAATAGTATGCTCTTATCTCTGCTTTATATCCTTATCTCTTCCTACCAACCAACTACTTCCAAAAGCCCTAGCTAGAATAAAATATTTGATACCTGTAGTGAGTGCACTGCTTGGCTCCTACAAGCATATCTCAAATAGAGTTCTGTTGCAGCATTTGCCTTAGGAAAAATTGTTGATGTTTCCTGATGCCTTTACTGTTTTTCTTAGTTAATGGTATTCTTTTATAAGATGTATTTGTATTAAAGCAAATACACACACACACACACACACACAGACACACACACACACACACACACACAAGGAATAACAATTAAGTTTGCAAATTTTGTTGCAATAATGTTGCTAACAAATATCATTTTTTATATGAATTTGGATCAAATGGACAGTTAACCAAGTTTACTATTTGGAAGTGCTGAAAAGGCTGCGTGAAAAAGTTAGACGACTCTTCGCCAACAATTCATGACTCTTGCATCACGACAATGCACCAGCTCACATGGCACTGTCTGTGAGGGAGTTTTTAGCCAGTAAACAAATAACTGTATTGGAACACCCACCCTACTCACTTGATCTGGCCCCCAATGACTTCTTTCTATGGCTGAAGATAAAGGTAATATTGAAAGAAAGACATTTTGATGACATTCAGGACTTCGAGGGTAATACGACAACAGCTCTGATGGCCATTCCAGAAAAAGAGTTCCAAAATTGCTTTGAAGGGTGGACTAGGTGTTGGCATCGGTGCATAACATCCCAAGGAAAGTACTTCAAAGGTGACTGTAGTGATATTCAACAATGAGATATGAAGCACTTTTTCAAGGATGAGTCCACAAACTTAATTGTCCAATCTCGTATGTACTCTAGGCTATTATAAGCTTGAAAAAGCCTTCTATTTTAAAAGGGTAGAAAAACCATTACAGATACTAAACTGTGCCTATTTATTCATACCACTCAGAGTTCAAATGCAAACTACCTTTTCTTGTTTTTACATGCAAGAGAAGTACTTTAACTCTATCTCTCCTCACTGAATAAACTCATAGTTCAGTCAACAGGCTGATATTTCAGACCCCACCGAGAACATAAAAAAACACCTTATAATTTAGTTCTACTAAGTTAAATTAATATTCATATTTTCAGGGCCAGCCGAGTGGCTCAGTTGGTTAAGAGCTTGCTCAAGAATGCGAGCTCTGAGCAACAGGGTCTCCGGTTCAATTCACGGCCTGAGCTGAGCTGCCAACAGGTGGCAGGATGGCTCAGCTTAAAAAAAAAAAAAAAATCATATTTTCAGTAATATTTTCTTAACAAAGTATAACAAACAGAAAATTTAACCCCTATGTCAAAATTAAATATGATGAAATATGCCTAGTTTAATGATTATATTTATAGAACAAAAAGGCCAGATTTCTTTAATTATTTGGGGAAAGGTGAGAGAGTTTTTAAAAACCAAATTGAAATTATGTATGTATCAATGAAAATTTTTAAAATATAAAGTAACTTATTTGTAAGAATTTTCAGAGATTAATGATATCTGCAAAAAGCCAAAAGATCCAGATAGCGGCAGGGGCAGTGCATTACTGCATCATCATTTAAGTCTCCTATTGGTTAGATGGGTCTTGGAAAACGACTTGCAGACTACTACAAAATCACACCGTAGTGCTAACTGCAACTACTGACCTAGAATAGGATTTACTGAACTACAACCTGTAAACTGTTTTTGTATGGGCCAAGAATTAAGATTTTTTTCATATTTTTATTTTTATTTATTTTTTATTTTTTTTTTTTTTTAGCTGAGCCATCCTGCTACCTGTTGGCAGCTCAGCGGCTGCTCAGCTCGGGCTGGACTCGAACCGCTGTTGCTCAGAGCTCAAACTCTTGAGCGAGCTCTTAACCAACTGAGCCACTCGGCCGGCCCAAGATTTTTTTCATATTTTTAAAGTGTTATTATAGACAAGAAGACTATGCGACAGAGACTGTATGTAAACTGCAAACCTCAAATATTTATGTCTAATCCTTTAGAGAAAAAGCTTCTGACTGCCATCCTAAAAATGTGTTAATTTCAATTCTTATCAACGAAGATAATCTTAACAGTTTTCATTCATGTGGTAAGGGCAGGAAGTGTACCTTCACTAAAACACCTCGGTCTTTGATACCATTGCTGAGTGTCCTGCTTGCCAACAGCTGAGGCCAATGCTGTGCCCCCAATAAGTCACCCCTCCCTGATGACAGCAGGACACCACTTAGTCCCAAATTAATTACTTTTCATCATGGAGAAGGCAATAACTTTTTCTCTAAGGGATACATATTCCAGATATAGATTTGCCTTCCCTGCCTATCATGCCATGAACTTTCCAAATGACTTACTCATCACCATTATATGACACTCAGCATCGCTTCTGACTAGAACAAACAAAACAAAACAACTGATGTTGTAGTTAAGAAAGTATGGCAACAGGCTCCTTCTCACAGAATTCAGAAGTTTTAGGGTGTATCCCATTATCCAGATGCAGATAGCTCCATAGAACAGAATGGCCGGCTAGACAGTTGGAGTTCCAGTAGGGAGATAAAACACTGTGAGGATGGAGTGCTGTCCTTTTACCATATGTGCCATAAGCCAGCTGCTAATCTTTGATGCTGTCTCCCTCAACATTAGAATGTGTGTGTTTAAGAATAAAGGGACAAGGTGAGAATGACTCCTCTCACTAGTTCACCTAATAACCCACTAGAAGAATTTCTACTTCCTATTCTCACACCTGTAACTCAGTAGATTTGAGGTTTTACTACTCAAGAAAGAATGATTCCATTAGGGAATACAATCAGAATTTTGTTAAGTTGGAAGCAAGTTTGTTTCTCATTGATTAGTTTTCTGATGCTACGCTGCTGTAGCAAATGATAGGTAACCGGTGCCTGTACAGGACAGGGCAATTAGATTACTCCAATTCATTGAAGTAATAAGGTGTATATCTGAAACCAAAGTAATTCACTGAGATTCTTCCTAATAGTTTTTTACCCACAGGACCACCAAGTACTCAGATTATATGGGAATAAACACTGAGGTCACCCTGTCAAACATGGAACCCCCCTCCAGCCAAGATTGAACATTGGCCCCCAAAATGTTATATGACCAGTTTCCCATTTTGAAACAAGTGAATATCTAAGTGACTCATATCAAATTATATATTTATTTAACTTAACAATTCTGTTCAAATTTCATGGGGGTGAATCATGGGTTTTCATTTTGCATCCAAGATCAATATATCTCTGGAATAACTGAATATTGTCTTATAACCTAAAAAGATAATCATAAGTAACACATGTTCATTGAAAGGTTGCAGATACTATGTAGTTCACAGATTAACTTGGACCAAAATGAAGATTCAATTAGAATATAAATATGAACCAAAATTATAAAGCATGGTAGGATATGGAGATTGAAACATTTATTTACATTCTAAATGGCAGCTTTATCATACATCCATCAAGATCTTACTCTTTATAATAAGGAAAAGTCTAGGGGAGCAATACCTGAAATTCCCAACACAATTTCTCTATGCAAAGAAGTATGTAAGAAACATGAACTTGGAAACCAATCTAGAGTGTGATTGAGTAAATTTTAGGAATTATTGTGAACTAAAAATAAGTGAGGAAATATGGATTGAGTAATAAGAAAATTTGCCTGGGCCACCACATTAGTGATAGTCTGCATAATATAACTTTTTTGCCCCTTTGATAAATAGTGGTCAAAATGTTTTCAGTTTGATCCTTCCTTCCATCCTTCCTCCCTTCCTCCCTTCCTCCCTTCCTTCCTTCCTTCCTCCCTCTTTTATAAGATGTATTT
>NW_017732255.1:277038-281976 GCF_001890085.2 Hipposideros armiger | reverse complement strand
GGCGACGGCATAGGCTGCAGCCCCTGCTGCAGTGAGTTGCCATGGGCTACCATGTGTAGCCAGCAGCCAGCGTGAGTGGCCAGCAGCTTCCTGGCCGTTCAGAAACCAGCGACTGATCTGCCTCGCCCAGGAAGAGCGTAATGATGGTGCCAACTTGGGCCAGTGAAGCAACGTCCTCCACAAGTAGACTGAAGAACAAAAGGACAGCAACTTGTCTGTTCTCCTCCTCTAATTCCCCAGTGCTGTTCCCATCCCCCAGTTCCCCAATTTAAAAAAATAAATAAAAAATAAGAAAGCAATACCTATATTATATTTGTAAATTCAAGTTTACTTATCTACATAACTTCTCCAATGTGTAAAAGCAGTAATGCAACATATTATTCTCCATTATTGAGATCAAACGTTTGGCCCTACGGCATGATCCAAGTACAATTCCTTTTTTTCCTGGCATAAGGACAACGTGCTCTAGTGTGATTTAAGGTAAAATGATGATTCCAAATAGAGAATGAATTAATGTTAAAGTTATTACTAGCTTCTTTATTCATAATTCTACAAATCACCTTTTCCAAAACAAACCATTAAAATATTGTCTATTATTGGTAGAATGTTAATCCAGTTTCTATAGCATGCTACTTGATTTTATTAATTAATACGCATCTTGTTGAATGGATTTTATACTTAACCTTCTTTCAACATCCAGCTAATATTCCACTTTCTCCACAAAGCATTTTCCCAATACAATGACCTACCTGCCTCTGACATCTTTCGGTTCTTATAAATATTGTTATTGTTCTCTGATGTTTATGTGCAGATGTGTTATTCTTTCAGGTAGAAAGGCTTTGGTTATCTAGTGCTACTTAACAAATCACAAACTACTAGCAAAAACAGTAACAGTTTTGTTTTTTGTTTTTTATTATTCTTCTCTCTCATCTATTTGGAGTTACTGACCTCGGGTAGGCAGTTGACTTATGGGACCTTTCACGCAGTTGTAATCTGACAGCACCTGAGGTAGAAGTCATCTCAAAGGCTACCCTAGTTAAGTATTTGGAGGCACTGGGAGTTCTCCGCCAGAACTTCATGTGACCAGGACTTCCACACAGCATGGGTTCCAAGGGTGAATGCCTCATGAGGCAAAAAGGCAGGTGGAGGTTGTAACATTACATATATGAACTGGTCTCAGAAGTCACACACCTAGATCTCAGTTTAAAGTGACATTCTAACCTCATCTCTTTCCCCTAGACGCCTCAGACCCACTCCAAATCCCACTATTAAAAAGGACTGCAAAAAAAAATAATAATAATAGCTAATGGAGCCAATGTTTTGATTCCTGTTAATTATAGTGCCTAAGGGTTATGTTACTCGATCGATGTCTATAATTTTCTATAGTTAACTTTTTAATTAACAAAGATATATTACAAAACAAATTTTAATTGGGTATTTTACTTTATTTAGCTTTAATAATTAAAAAAGAGAAGTTAAAAAATCAGAGTTGAATCCCATTATGAAGCCCAGGCAGGCAAACAATTAACAAGGTCATATGGACTTTGTCAGGATATAAGGAAAAGCCATACTCTGAATTGTACCTGGGGATAAAATTTAATATTCAAAATAATCAAATTCTCTGGAAAAACTAAGAGCTTGTGTTTGCAGTGCAATGTATTAACTGATTTCAAATATCAAGTAGAGATTTTAATTTCCGTCACTTATTGATACCATGTACTTTCCATAATGTTCAACATCCTCACTTACAGTCGCGTTGTATTTGATCACAGCTCAAGAGACCTGATTGAGAAAACGAGTGAGGACTGCAATTCAACCTGTGCTGTTGGCCAAGTCATAGACCTTTGGCACCAGGCTGCCCAGAGTACATTCATGAGGTTCTTTTGAATTTGCATAAAAATAATGACATACATGTTAGTACAGTCCTTGGTTATGAGGCTTGATATTATAGGAATTTCCTACAAAGGAAATGGTGTCCTAGGAAGGCTACTACAGCCTTAGCATAAAAAAAAAAAACAGATGCAGTTTGAATCTTGGCTCTGTCATTTACAGTATTACTTTAAGAAAGTAATGCAACCTCTCTGAACCTCAGTTTCCTCACATATAAAATTAAAACATCTTTAAGAACTGATATGAAAAGAGAGCTAACAATGAGAAGCATAAAACAGTACCTAATAAAGTAGAAATTACTTAAATAACATTCATAATAAATTCTAAGAGAAGTGTTGCCATAGAGTCTTAATCCTTGGTACTGTGTTTGATTTTTGGTAGATACAGAGTTCTGCGGTTCTATTTTAGGTATGTAATTATATAACTCGCTGGTTAAGCCACAGTAGGAGTTAGCAGTACATCACAATTCAGTTCAGGAAAAACACTCCTGAACAAAATATGAGTATTGCTAAGTATTTGTGTAAGAATTGGTCAGCTTGGATTTTTAAAAATTAGTGTTCTAATTTTCTACATAATTCTCAAAATGTAGCTTCGTGGCACAAAAGGAATTGTCTTTGTAAGATCACATCCTGTGATAACTTCCTTTAAACAGGAGCCATCACAAGTGGAACTATCCAGTTAGATCCTGGTTCAACTCCCAACTCTTAATTAGCCAGACCCTGTTACAAATGCAACAGATTCATCAGGACTGATTAGATTTGTAGTTAAAAATAAAGTTAAAATAACCGTGTACATAACATATATGCTTCTACTGCATACAGGTTTTTAAAAAAATCCCAAATGTGTGTTTAGAACATAATAGGCTGAGTCATCGCCTCTTCCAATGGTGTGCCTCTAATTATCCCTGTTGGCTTCAAATTTTAAATAATTAATTCAAACTATTTCTCAGTGGAAAATGACATGGTTACCTGTTTCTTAATAAACAAGAGTTGATTTTAAATATTACTCAGGAAAATTACAAATAGGCTCCAGAGATGACAATTTTTTTTTTTAAAGATTTTATTGGGGAACGGGGGAGGGAACAGCGTTGGGGAATTGGGGGAAGGGAACAGACAAGTTGCTGTCATTTGTTCTTCAGTCTAGTTGTGGAGGACGTCGCTTCACTGGCTCATGTTGGTATTATCATTGTGCTCATCCTGGGTGAGGCAATCAGTCGCTGGTCATTGGTCGGCCACTCACACCAGCTGCCGGCTGCTCACACTGGCTGCCAGCCGCTCACGTAGCTCACAGCAGCCCACTGCAGCCCTGCTGCAGCCCGGCTGCAGCCTATGCCATCTCCGGCGACTCACAGCAGCCCAGCTCCAGGTGGAGCTGTTGCTTACTATCTTAGCTGTAGAGGGCACAGCGTCATTGACCCTCATGTGGGATCTGAACCGGGGCTCAGAGCGGGCGTCCGAAGCCAGCTCTTAACCAACACACCACTCAGCCAGCCCCAGAGATGACAATTTTTAATAGCTGCACCATACAACCCCACAAATGTGAAGCCCTTACCAAAGCCTATAAAGTGTTAACTTATCTCCCCTATCTCATCTTGAATGATTGTTTCCCTTGCTTATTATGCTCTAGCCATGTGAATCTTTCAGGTTTTCAAAAAATGTGTTGCCTTAGGACCTTTGTGCAAGCCGTTCTCTTTTACTAATGCTTTCTTCCTATACTTTTGCATATATCATGTCTCACCTTCAATCTCCATTCATGAAGATGTCTTCCCTTACTATCCACAGGCTTAACTATCTCTGCACTGTGTGCTTTTGTCATAACTCACATTTCAAATAGACATCATTTATTTATTCTTCTGATTACTTGTTTTTCCTTGACTCTTCCCACTAGAATACAAGGCCATATTTGTTATCTTCATTTGTCCAGTGCCAAGTAAATAAGAGGTCCCCATAAATGTTTGTTCAATGAATAAATAATTAAATAAGAAGATTCAAAACTTTAAAGAGTTTGATGATTTCCAAAATAATAAAAATGAGGGTCTGGGGAAATTTTTACAAATGAATATAGCATTCTTATGGAAGAAAACCATGAAAATAGTTTTAAAAAATGATGAAATATTCTCATAAAAGAAAATAAAGTAAGAAACACCATTTAACCAAGTATGCATATATATGGCTTCCCATTACATCATTGCTTAAGGTAATAAAAAATAAAAATTTACTCAAATAGCTCATTTAATCTTTAAAAAAAATTAATATAAAGAATCATACCCTACCATTAAGAATGGATATAGATTTGGGTTTATTACCAAGGATAGTCATTCAGGATATATTTATACCTGAAAATTGAGAGTATAACTATTGTGCCCCATTAAATTCCATAGCAAGGGGTGAGGGCAGGGGTGACAAAGCTTACAGAAAACATGTTTGAACAATCGGATTGCAGGTGATTTTCCACTGTTTATTGAGTTTTTCTTGCTCACATTTTCTATGAATAAATACTTGGAGAGATTGATTTATTGAGTGATTTTGTTACCACAGACAGAAAGAATAGTGCCATGGAGAGAGAGGAGGCAGGCGGGAAGGGGGAGGTGCAGAAAAACATAGGAGGGAGGGGATGAGACCGGCCAGAACTAGACTTTGGTGGCTGAGAACAGGTCCAGGTGAACTGTAGCTAATTATAATAGATCATAATATCATTAGCACTGGGGTTTAACAGACTCACCACCCTCTAAACTGCCATGACAGTTCCGATTAGGAGAAAAGAATCCCACCTAGGGAGGGGAAGAAATGGTCAGTGAAGACTTGCCTAGAAATGTCTCTGATGCTACCCCTAAAACTGGAATATTTTTCACTCTCATTTTAGAAGTAATACATTCCTAACCCTCTTTGTTATTTGGTGCAGTTGCTCTTCTCCTGGCCTGCCCACTCCCACCATTTTGGGAGTACACTATCCTCTGTTCTTTTTTTTTTTTTTTTTTTTTTTATTGGGTAATTGGGGGGATGGGAACAGTGCTGGGGAATTAGGGGAAGGGGAACAGACAAGTTGCTG
>NW_017732255.1:249463-276753 GCF_001890085.2 Hipposideros armiger | reverse complement strand
AGAGGGCAGTGTCACTGGCCCTCATATGTGGGATCCGAACCGGGGCCCTCTGGCATCCCAAGCGAGTTCTTAACCATCGCGCCACTCGGCTGGCCCTATCTCTGTTCTTTTAATGAATCCACTGCTTGCTAAGTGAGCCCTTAAATTCTTTCCTGTGATGATACCAAGAACCCAATTATTGGCAACAATTTTTGCCATGTACGTCTTTGGCACATCTCTTTTTGCTACCATGTTTTTCTGTACAGTTCAATCTCTTTAGATGAGTGTCTTTTCTTACCAGGCACTTGACCATGTATTACTGAGGCACACAGTATTTACCCTCAATCATCTCCTAGGTATGTTGAAGATAAAGCTATATTAAGGGATTTTGATATGCACTATAATTCTAAGATATCTGAAACAGGCAGTAGGAGAAGAGAGTCCTCTGGAGAACAGGGCTTAGTTTCTCAGCTAACCTCCCCGCTTCCTCTACTTCTTTACCTATACTGGTAACTACATATATACAGGGAAGGGTGGAGCTGATGACTTGGGCAGGGAGAGGAAAAGTAGTTCTTCTGATCATCAGGTGATGTATTTTGGACACCTACGAGACTTTACATTCCTGGCAGAAGTCTTCAGCTGGTGTAACTCAAAGACATTTCCTGTAGCTCAGCAGTACCCCAGCTTTGCCACCAAAGGCCCTCAACCACATTTCCCTCAGAGTTCCTCTGAGTTCCCATTATGGCTCCCTGGACCTTTGCTCAGGGGAGTACTTCTGCTGCCTTCAACCCAGGGTCATCTTGCTGTTTAATGGACCTCCTTAGCAAGTTCTCTGTTAATATACTAGCTACTTCTAGATCATTGACACATTAATATATCTATATCTATATCTATATCTATATATATGAAAATATACAATAGATCACAGTGCTGTTTGTTGAAAAGACATTAAGAAGTATTAAAAACAAAAACCCCATCAAGTAAATTTGAAGATCTAATTGGCTTTATTAAATGATTCATGAATTGGTCAGCATCCTATTTAACAACTAGAGGGCAACTCAAAGAGTTGTACAAAATAGAAAGCTTTTATAGACTGAAGGAGGTTGGGGAAAGAAGGTATTAGCAAAATAAAAAATAGGATTATTTCAATTCAGGCCATCTTTTCGGGAGAAGGGAGCTGCAAAGGTTTTATCATGTAGATTACTTACTAATGCTAATCAGGAAATTTCAGATTGTCTAAAGGTCACATTCTTGGGAGAGTTTGAATACTGAAAATCTGAATTTCAGATCAATGATGAATAAATTTTGTATTATAAATATGTTCCAAATATTGCATGGAGATACTTATAATTATTTGTTGTTTATCTGAAATTCATAGTTAGCAGGTAATTCTGTGTTTTTAAGTGCTAAATCTGGCAACCTACACCCAATTTATTAGCCCTGTCAAAGAAATTAAGCTTGGACAATACTGGAGATCCCTGTTTGACAAGACAGAGTTGCCTGACTTACTCTCTCACATCCTAACAAACCCCTCCCTCCCAAATAAAAACATTAGCCTGCTTCCACCCATGATTCTCAGGAGCTGGCAGGAGACTGGGACCAATGACAATATATCCTAATTCATGTTATTGCTATGACAGTTATAGCCGAGTCTTACAGTATAAACAATGTGGTGATCCCAGAAGCACACTGAACAAAGGGTGCTGCTGAAAGAAGATTTCATTTAAAATTAAAGCTAAGCATGCTCCATTTCTTTTTATTGTGGTTATAGTTCTTTATACATTCTTTCATTCAAAAGGAAAAGGGCAAAAGTCCCTTCAAGTCACTTAGCAGTTCAATATAAAAATATTATTTAATTTTCTAAAATGTAATCTTAACTGCAGGACATGTAAAGCCACATTATGTAAATTATGTGAATTTGCTCACATAAACTTAAAGTGAGCTCACAAGCCCTGTAGTAATCAGATGACTGACTGCTCCATAAATGAATTCACCAGCGCACCCTCCCCCACCACCCCCCTGACATAGTGTGGTTCCTTTTGTTCTTCAGAAAGCATTTAAATCTTTGGTCTGCCTTTCTCCTTGAAGACCTACTTATATTAAATGGTGCTTGAAATCTTACCCAATTCTTAACCATAGTATTTGAAACACCAGTCTTCTCACAGGACTTAGAATTATTATTATTATTTTTTTTAAATTAGAAATACTTCCTAAGGAAAGCAAAGGGTATCTATGTCATCTCCTACTTCTTTCTTGTCTCATTGGTCCATAATTTTGGGGGGTGGAATTGGCTTTCCCTATGAGTTCTCCTAAGTCATGATTTCCATCTACAAGAGAGATGATCTTGACTCACAGACAAATGGGCATATTGTCTACATTGTGGCGCAAGTAATGAAATGAGCCTTTATTACTTGATCCTAGATATTTTAAAAAGAAATGGGAAAAAGTGAAAGAATTTGGAAAATTTACCCAAGGACAATAATAACACTATTTATATTTTTAACACCACTATATTTTTTCTACACATTCTTTCCACAATAAGTCCTACTTCTTTCTTTTATAAATCTTTATTTCCTCTAAAAGTAATGGATGTATCAAGCAGAAAAGAGTCAAGGTTACAAATTCACAAAGGCAAATAAGAAAATCACATTAATGATGATTTACAAATGTTACTACTGTTACATCATAAAAGAAGAGAATATTTTTAAATAATTTAAAAGCTATTTTAAAGCTTTAAAGTGACAATAGGCTCCCTAATTGTCAACACTGTGTATCCATGGACTGCAAACTTCACGCCCCCTGTTCCTCCAAACCCATCCCCACTTCCTTGAATGATCTGGGTACTTAGAAATAAATATATTTGCAAGTTTCCTTTTAGAACTTAACTGCTTTGTAAGTAGATGGACTTCTGTATTCAATAATGTAAACAATTTTTAAAGCAAACTTAACATATATTATATACCTCTATTAAGTCTACCTTAGCATTTGTAGCCTTATTCTCATGAAAAAAAGTCAAAGTTATAATATACCAAAAAGAAAATAAAACACTCAGAGAAGAAAAAGATAGGAGGAAAGGTTTAATAGTGTTTTGCTGAACAGCTGTACCAATTCTGGAACTTTTCTCAATATATTCAAATGAGAATCTCATTAACAAGGCAAAGAATTCTGGGAAGACAAGTGGATCTTAAAACAATTTCAAGAAACAATATACAATTAAGCCACCATATGTGTTTCCTGTGTATGAGTGTTACACAATACATAATGAGGCTGCAAACATTTCACAGACTTTTTTATTTTTACCATGAAAGTCTTCTAGACATTCTAAGAGATGTTAAATTTAGTTTGGAAAAAAAAAACAAAACAAAACCCTACTTCTCTTTTTTAAAGGTTTACTGTAGTTGTCTTCAAGAAAGATATTCCTTCATTGCTAGGCATTAAAGCATATACCATTAGGCATGATGGCTTACTATCACATCAGTTGTCCCTTTATAAGCTCATGCAAATGAAAACAGTGACAGGTTCTAATTGGACAATTAGGTAATCAGATTTAACAAGAGTGTTCCAAATTTGTCCCTAGATGACTTTTGACTATAAATCAAAGTATTCTTGTGCAAATAGGGAGAGTCTTGGCTGTGCTTCTAGCCACTCCACAAGTACTTCCGGCATTCACTTGTTCAACAAATATATATTAAGTGCTTACTGTGAGCCAGGAATGTTTACAGAGACAAGGAATGCAAGAGTAACATTTTATATTCTAGAATCATCCATCCAACAATGTCAGAATACACCTTCTTTTTAAACTTGTATGGAAGAAACAACAAAAATTCCCTGCTATCGGGCCGGCCGAGTGGCACATTGGTTAAGAGCTGGCTTGGGGTACCAGAGGGTGCCAGTTCGGATCCCACATATGAAGGCCAGTGACACTGCCCTCTACAGCTAAGATGCTGAACAACAGCTCAACTTGGAGCTGGGCTGCTGTGAGTCTCTGGCGACTGCGTAGGCTGCAACCCCTGCTGCAGTGGGTTGCCATGGGCTACTGTGTGTAGCCAGCAACCAGCGTGAGCAGCCAGCAGCCGCAGTGAGCGGCCATCCAGAAGCCAGCGACTGATCTGCCTCACCCGGGAAGAGCGCAATGATGGTGCCAACTTGGGCCAGTGAAGCAACGTCCTCCACAACTAGACTGAAGAACAAAAGGACAGCAACTTGTCTGTTCCCCTTCCCCAATTCCCCAATAAAATCTTAAAAAAAAAAAAATTCCCTATCATGGAGTTCACAATCCACTAAATGAAATAGACAAACTAAGAAATACATAAATTCTCTGGGAAAATGAAAGAAGTAAGGCAGATAGTGTTGTTGGTGGGTAGTGCTTTGAGTACAATTTTAAAAGTGATGGAAAAGCAAGATTGCACTGAGAAAGAGATCCAAAATATGGGAATGAACAATCCACATAGATATCTGAGAGAAGAGTGCACCTAACAGAGGGTACTAGAAGTGCAAAATCTTTGAGATGGTTTGCACCAAATGTTAGAGAGCATTGGCAAAACTGGAATTCTTGTACATTGTTTGTGGGGAGATGAGTGTTATAATCACTTTGACAAGACTTTCATATCCTTATAAAACTAAAAATATGCCTACCCTGTAACCCAAGAATTCTAACCCTAAATGTTAACCAAGAAAAACAAAAATGTATGTCCACAAAAGGATTTGTACAAGAATGGTCAAAGCCACTTTATTCACAATAGCACAAAACTGGAAAAAACATCTCCATCAGCTGGTGAAGGAATAAAAATAATGCGTTGTAGTCACACAATGAAATACGACACAGCAATAAAAATGAACAACTACTGATACAATGAGACTGAAAACCTATGGTGAGTAAAGAAAGCCTGTCCAAATTATTTCATTTATTTGAAGTTCTAGAACAAATTGGCCTTCTCAAGGAATTCATCCATTCACATATCCCTTCTAAACCTTGCATGATGAATTTTTCTTCTGTATCTGATCAGTTCCAACATGCTCTGGAATCTACCGTCTTGAAATGCCTGCACTCCCTTCAATTTCACATTACCCTCAAAAGATTTCCCATTTTTTATTGCCTTTTGATAACTAAACATCTCAAAAAAGTTGTCTATATACAATAGCTCAAGTTCTTCTCCTATTTCCACTATAACATGTGATTTTATCAGTAGCTACCTACCCACATTCAACATTTCATTGTATACCATTATTTATCCAGTGCCTTCTTAGTGGGCACTTTATACTCTCTGCAACACTGTATGAGAGTTATGGCTGTTCCAAATTTTCATCAGAATATGGTATCGTCAATCACAAATATTTTCCTTTCTAATGAGAAAAAGGTGGTTTCTAATTGTAGTCTGATCTGTTTTTCCTTAATAACTAATGATATTGACCATCTTATTTTATGCTTATTGGCAATTTGAATATTTTTATGAAGTATCTTTCAAGTCTTTTGTCAATATTTTAAATTGAGTTGTTTCCATTTTTTATTCTGAGTTGTAGATGCTCTTTTTATATTCTGCAAGTTCTTTGTCAAGTATATAACTTGTGCAGGCTTTCTCCCAGTCTGTGGCTTGCTTGCTCAGCTCCTTACTGTGTCTTTTAAAGAACAAATGCTTTCAATTTTTATTAAGTCCAATATATTATGTTATTTCCCTTATGAGTATAGTGTGTTTTGTATCCTGGCTAAAAATATTTACCTAACCCAAAGCTGTAAAGACACACTCTAAAGTTTTATTCTACACTGTTTAGAGCTTTAGCTTTTTTGCTTTGGTTTATGATACAGCTTAAATTAATTTTTGCATGGTGAGAGAAAGAGACTCAAGTCCTTTTTTTCATTTATTTTTTGCAATATGGCTATCCAGATGTTTCAGAATTCTTTGTTGAAAATATTTCCTACTCTGTCTTTCTTGAGTTTCTTTTCTCTTACTTTTAAATATAGATATTCTTCAAAAATCAGCCTTATGCCCTCTTTCATTACTCTCTTCTTACATGATTTTCTCTTTTCCCATGACTTCCGATGAAATTTAAACATTGATGATACCTATATGTACATCTGCATTTGAGTACTCTCCAGTGGGTCTCCAGATAAATCAATTCAATGGTCTATTTGATATTCCGTTGAATGTTTCAAAAACATCTTAAACTTAACATTGCCGAAAACAATTACAGAACAGCTCCATCCATATGAGTTTTCCTCATCTCCATAAACACTATCACGATGTCTCCTGAAGCCTCGGAATTGTGCTTAATATGTTTCTCCCCTTTACCTTTCTCAGGCAATACCAGTAAACCTTGCAAATTCTTTCTCCAAAATCACCTGAATTCCAACCACATTTTACAATCTGTTCTGCCATCACCTCAATACCCATATGCACTTATCTCTCACCTGGACTACGACAGCAGCCTGTTCACTCTGCTCTCTTCTTCACTTCTGCCCCCTCCAATCCATTCCTCTCAAAGCAGTAAAAGTGATCATTTTAAAATGTACATTATATTATGTAATTCCCCTGCCTAAAACCCTGCAATAACTTTTACCCATTGCAATAAATAAATATGTATCAAGCATCTATTCTGTGTCAAGTGGTATTCAAAGCACCAGGAATATAATGACGATTACAAAAAGACATGGTTCCTAACTTCATCAAATTTACATTCATCCAATATTCTCATACATACACATACACACACGCGCGCATGTGCACGTGCAAACACCTCTGTAAAATGTAACTTTACCAAATATGCAAAAGAGTAATGAACAGTATTTGGAATGTCTTCAAATAGGAATTTTATATTGTTAGGAAGCAAAGCAAGGATCCACGATATATTGATTCTTTAGCACAAATTATCTAAAAAAGAGGGACCCAGGCAGAAAGCTATGCACGTAAAATGTGTAGATTTAACATATGACAAGGAGTCAGAGATGGAAGGACGGATAGCTAGGACAGAAAGCAAAAGAGAACAAGATGAGTTTTGAGAAAATGGCAGAAGCCAAACTTGCAGGTCATATTGAGAAGTATTTTTCTCTTCCATAAAAGAACAGCAATTTGGGAAAGATAGCTGTCACCACAGTGCAGAGCAGCAAACAGCAAACAGAGAGCACTGGAAGGATTCAGCAGTGATCTAGACAAAGTGGGCTGGCAGGTCTCCTACTTCAGGACCCTTACACATTCTACCTGAAACAATCTCCTCCAGTGATCCTACTTGTCAGGTATTGTGTTCAAGATTTCCTTCTAAATGGGAATCTTCCCTGACCACTAAGAAAATAAAACGTTTCTCGCTCATACCCACTATTTTCCATCGTCACTCTATTTGTTTCCTTTTCAGCACTTTCACATATTATTATGATCACTTCCTTTGTTTACTTCTATCTCCAACCCTGGAATGCATGCACCAGGATGGCAGGGACCACGCCTGTCTTTCTTGCCAGCTTGTAAATCGTCAGCACGTGCCATAGAGGCTGCTTCATGGTTGTACTAAAAAAAAATGTTAATCAAATGAAGCAGTTGTCTTCAACAGGATATTAGTTTTCCTCTCTTCATAGTATATACACCACCTTTGCTCAAGCATGCACAATTAAGCCTTTCAACAACTGTTTCCGTGTCTTCGTGCCACGTGTTAAGTAACTAAGTTGAAGAATGCTCTGATGTCTTAAGTAATTGCCCTACTGTCATGAAAACATAATAGTTGCTGAGTGTGTGTGTATGTGTGTGTGGTCATCTCATGTATCAGACTTCACATATATCCGCTGTATAATTTATCTACTGGCAAACAGTCCTGCATAACAAACTACTCCAAAGCTGAGTGGCTTAAAATAGCAATCATTAATTCTCACTAACCTTGGGTTCACTGGGGGTTGCCTGATCTAAGCTGGATTTTACTGGGGTAACTCTATACCTCACGTTTCTCTTTCTCCTCCTGGGACCAACAGTCTAGTGAAAGTTTTTCTCATGACAAGGACAGAAGTGAAATCATACAAACAGAAGTCCACATGGACTCTTGAGACCTTAGCTCTGAAGTAGCATATTATCTCTCTGCCTCATTTTATTGAGAAGAGTGTCTTAAGACTAAACTCAAAGTTAATAGGAAGGGAAATAAACACCTTTTTTATGAGAAGAGCTGCAAAATATATGGCAAGGCACTTGGACACTACAGGAATGAAGAATTGGGGCTTGGATACAGAGAAGCATGAAGAATAATTCAATTTACTAAATCTGTTCAGTTAATTATTTTTTCTGTATGGAGACAAGGACATTGAATGTTAATTTGATAAAAACAAATGAAAGAGGGCCGGCCGAGTGGCGCGATGGTTAAGAACTGGCTTGGGACGCCAGAGGGCCCCGGTTCGGATCCCACATATGAGGGCCAGTGACACGACAGCGACTTGTCTGTTCCCCTTCCCCCAATTCCCCAGCACTGTTCCCATCCCCCCAATTCCCCAATAAAAATCTTAAAAAAAAAAATGAAGGACAACATATATCACTATATCATGTAATCATAAGTAGACTTTCAACTAAATTGGACAAACGGGAGGAATGAAGAAAATAAGGCAAAATTATTTTCTTTGAAGCTTTAAGATAAATGCCACTACTTATAACAATGATATTGTAGGTACATGACAGAATGAAGAAATGAAGCATCTTATGATTACAGTTGTTATTCCTTCTACAAAATGGTCCCTTATTGCACAAGGTATTTTTAGTAAGATAATGCCATTGTTCTTTTTCCTTTTCTCATCCCAATTCAAGCTCTATTTTTCATGGGCTTATTTTGGGAAGCCAAGTATTTTATAGTTTGATGGTGACCCTTCAGGACCTTTCCTTACATAAAAGACACTGTTAAAAAATATATATATTTTTACTCTGTATTCTGCAATTGCCTCAATTTCAGGCTCATTTTTCCTAGGCTATGTAAGGAAATCTAATCAAATTTAGAAACTGAATTGTGTGCTCTGGCTTCAATCCTAAAATAGCCATTTTCTTGTTCTTTTCAATAGAGAAGTCTTTTTTTTTCTTTTTTTCTTTTTGCCAGTTTCTATATTTCCTTTAACTTTTGCAAGACCACTGTATAGGACAATACATTGAGGTGTGAATGTTAGGATAAAATTTACCAAAGTAGGATTATTCTAATATTCTCCTTCATCTAAGGGCAATTGCTTTATGTAACATATTAAAAGTAAAAAAGGGAGGGCCGGCCGAGTGGCACGATGGTTAAGAGCTGGCTTGGGACGCCAGAGGGCCCCGGTTCGGATCTCACATATGAGGGCCAGTGACACTGCCCTCCACAGCTAAGAAGCTGAACAACAGCTCAACCTGGAGCTAGGCTGCCAGGTGTCGCCGGCGACTACTGCAGTGGGTTGCCATGGGCTACTGTGTGTAGCCAGCAGCCACCGTGAGCGGGCCATCCAGAGGCCGGCGACTGATCTGCCTGGCCCGGGAAGAGCGCAATGATGGTGCCAACTTGGGCCAGTGAAGCAACGTCCTCCACAACTAGACTGAAGAACAAAAGGACAACAACTGGTCTGTTCCCCTTCCCCCAATTCCCCAATAAAAATATTTTTTAAAAAAGTAAAAAGGGGAATTTCTAAATTAGATTTTAATCCTCTTGCAATGCCCAATTGTCCAAAAATAAAAGAGAAACATCAACTCTAAACTTTTTTTTTACTTTAGGAGGTAGATTTTATTTATTTATTTATTTTTTATTTTTATTTTTTTTGAGAATTTGTGAGAGTTTATTGGCACCAAATGGACAACACAAGCCAGGAAGCAATATCTCAAATGCTCCCATAACAAACCTTACATCTTCAAGATTTTCTCTTCTCTTCCTCCATTGTTTTACAAAGCTCCTTATCCTAAAGCCCTCAGAGAACACAATGTAACCACATTCTATGGATATGAATTATAGAATTACAGTTAAAGAAAAGGACATGAAGTTCAATTAGCCTACTCTTTTATTTAATTTAAGAAGAAATTGAGTTGCAGGGAGAGGAGACCAAGTTTGTCAAGAAAAGACCTAGAGCTGGGGCCTTATACAGTCAAAGGTTCAAACACCATCTTTGCCCCTTAGAGACTATGTGACTTGAAACAAATAACCTAGCTCACCTGAGCCTCAGTTTCCTCATCTGTAAAGTGGGGATGATAACATCCTCCTTGAAGTGTAATTGTGTGGAGTCAATGGGTAAACATACATTCAAAGAGCCTCAAATGTAATAGATACTCCTTAAGGCTATATAGCTAGTTTGTTTCAGATTTGAGAAAATAGAAATTCTTCACGTCTAGTCTAGTTATCTTTGCCCATGTTATTTACGTTCATGCTGTTCAAGGAGTGTAGAATTCATTGGTAATATAGGAGTTACTTGTAGAACTCTTAAACTATCATTTACACAGATTGTACAGGATAAGAAATTAAAGAGAGATTTGCCAGTGCCTGAAAAAATGAGCTGAGACACCAGTGCCAATTTCATAGACATTCCTGGTGTCTGAGAAGACTGTAAGTGAGCATATTTAGAGCTCTCTCTCTCTCTCTCCCTCCCCCCCCTCCAGCTCATAAGACATATATTATCACATTTTGTCATATTTCAACATATCAGGATTAGATGACGAGAAAATGAATAAAAGCCAAAAGGGGAAAAATTCAGAAGTTCTTTTTCTCTAATTCACTTACACATCTAGAGTTTTCCAATTCAAAGTGTTCTGACATTTTTGTAATGACTGTAATATCCTGTTAGAGCAAACACCTCTCAGACTTGATTCTGCTGCAGACTTAAATGAGGTGTTCCGAGGTGATAAGTGACTTTCTACTGAACATTTGAAAAAGAGGTTCATAGCTCACTTTCACTAGTTTCTATGCAAAAAAAACCCATACCTAAAAATCATTCATATTACAGCACCTGTCATTTTCCCTTGGCATGATACATTTCCTCAGACATCGCCAAGTGCTTTTAACCAACACATCACTGTAGCGCAACTCTATATCGTGAGGCCCTATTTATAGGAGTATGTATTAAGCACGTGCTCTATAACAAGGCCTCTGCTAGGAACTTTCTGTATGTTATCACAATAGGCAGAAGAGTTAAGCATGATGATACTTGTTTTACAAAGACATGACAGTTTTAAAGAGCTCTAATATCTTACTCTATTTGATAGAGGTTGTAAGGAGCTAAACTAGGATATGAATTGACCTTTATCAGATGCCAAAGTCCATGCTCAGAGATTAAGGTCCCGAAAAAATGTTATCATTTACTGAAGGCCTATAAAGTGCCAAAGATTGGCATAGAAATTTAACAGACTGTCTAACTCATATATGAGCTTCATTTAATGGGGGGGAGGGGGGAAAAAAGGGGGGGTCTATCCTCCAGAACAATTTGTGAACTGAAATATCTCTAGTGATTATATAAATTATGGTCCTCATATTGTACCAACATATGCTTCATTAAACTCTATTCATGGAGAGAATTTAATTGCAAATCAATGTAATTTTATTGTCTTCTAATCTGCAATCCTTTTGAGAACTTATTTTTAAAATATTTATATATATATATATACTTATTTTATAAAGGCATAGAAATAACATATCTACTAAACTACACTTTTTCCTCTTCTTTCCTCATTTACATAAGCTCCCTACATTATCATACCACAACCTCAAATACCACTAAGTCCATATGTCCCATTTTTTCCAGACTATGTATAAAATATATCTATGCAGCTATATATACACACATACACGATATATGTATATATGTGTATATATACATATATATGTGTAAACACACACACACACACACACACACACACACACACACACACAGAGTGCCCAAAAAATGTATACACATTTTAAGGAAAAAACTATATTAAAATTGTAATATTCAATATATGCCAATAACAAAAGATGAATACAAGTCATGTTTGACTTCTGCAATTACAAGAGGTGCTCAAAGTGGTTATCATCAGCATAATTTCAATAGTTTTTTCCTGTCTTAAAATGTTTGGCACCTTCTGCATATATATCTATAGATATATAGATATATAGATATACACATACACACACACACATATTTGGCCCTCTGTAATCACATGTTCCACATCTGAGGATTAAACCAATCTCAAATCAAAAACATATTATGCTATTGCTGATGTATACTAGGTAGTTAGGCCTCTGACAGCTGTGTCTGTATTGAACATGTACATGCTTTTTTCTTGTCATTATTCCCTAGGCAATGTAGTATAACTATTTACATAGTATTTACATGTATTATGTATTATAAGTAATCTAGGGATGATTTGAAGTATATGGGAAGATGTATATAGGTTATATGCAAATACAACACCATTTTATATAAGGAACATGAACATCCTTGAATTTTGGTAAGGGGAGGGATCCTGGAACCAATCTCCTGAGATACCAAGGGATGACTATATATATTCTCTGAAAATATACCTTGCACACAAACACAAAGTATATCATTATAACCAACCATACACACACATGCATATGCATACACAGGTTTTGTCATTGTTTACATAAGAAACGGCATCAAATATCATACTATGTGTATTTTTCTGCATCTTAATTTTCACTCTCATGAATATTTTTTAGAAAGTTCCCCCAGTAAATAACCATAGCTGTAATTGTTTTTTGTTGTTGCTGTTGTTATATTTAATATCCTATCATGTGGATATACCTTAATGCATTCAAGAATTTTTGTATTTGATGGACAACACTTTGTTTCCACAATTTGTCTTTGGAAACAATGTTGATATAATCATCATTGTGCTTATGACCTTAATTAATAGTGGTTTTGCTTTCATGATATGGGCTTTCAAGAGGGAGATTAATAGATTAAACAGTATATGTGTTTTGAATTTGCATAAATCTTTCCTGATAACACCCCCAAAAGGTTGTACAATTTTTAATTCCATTAGCCAAATCTAAGAACATACATTTCTCCACAACAGTACTTACTACCAATAGTACTTTTTTTTTTTTTCATCAATATGTTTGTTGGTGGATGAAAAGTGGCATGCCACGTTACACTCATTTGCATTTTCCAGACAACTGGCTTCAAAGAGAATCTTTTCATTTGAATTTTGGTTATTTTCTTATTTTCCATGTGGTCATTTTCTTTGTTCCCCATTTTTCTGCTGGGCTATTTCTTTCTTTCTTTTTTTCTTTTTTTGTAATTTGTAAATACTTTTAGTATCATACCTTATTTAATAATATTTGAATTAGTTTTTGAATACAAGTTTCTTCCACTATCAGAAAGTAGAGCATTGCTTTGAAAGCTTTTGGAAGCTGAACTGGTGTAAAGAAAAGAATATCCCTGGTTTTCCAAAAGTTTGATTTATGTCACTTTCCTTTTAGGAAAGCCCTACATTAGTACCTGTTTCCGCTAACCAAAAAAAATCTGAAGAGGATTTTCACTTGTATGAAAAAACCTACATTGGTAGGGTAACAAAATTTTCTTCCCAAGAAATGCACCCTCCCCCAAGTTAATTTTTATTAAACAAATAATGAATTCCTCACTGGAAGAACAATATTAAATTTATTATATATATATTAAATTCTCACATATATACTAGAATCTATTTTTGAACACTGTTGGATTCCACTGAATAATTTACCTATTGAAAATTTACATCAACACCACATTAATTTTTAATGTAGCTTTACAGTATATTCTAATATCTATTTTTTAATATATATTGTCACTTTTTTCTTCCCATACTTTTCCCATCAGATATAAGGCATTAATTCTTTTTTATAAATTTAAAATAAATTTTCCAGCTAGAAAATTATTTTATTTTTCATATTTATTCTAACCAGTGTCAAATAATTATGATTCTGTCATATTGGTCCAATGTCTGATTTTAATTAAAGTGGACCTAGGTGTGTGTTTGTTTTTATTTGCTGCTATTGCTGACAAGATTTCTTATAGTTAAGTAGGTCCCACTTTTGTGTCATACTAATTTTTTTTATTATTAGAAATGCATTGCTAAATTTTATCAAATGCCTTTTCCACATCAATATTTTTAATTCTGTGTTTTTTCTCCATGTTGCAGGTATCCCTTTGCACATTTTATTTTTGTAATGAGTCACCTAATAGTCAAACAAATTTTCCTTTAAGTGGGAAAATAAATAATGATGCTTTTAAGGCATTAAATAACTTGTCATGAAGAGTAACACTATCCTTTTTTCACAATAAAGAGACAGCAACTAAGCAACTTTGAAACACAGCACTTTCGTTTTTGGCAAACAATACTGAAAAAAAAATTCATAATCAGCTGGGCTTCTTTCTGCTTCACTCCTGACCCAACAGGAATTAGTCACTCTTCCAAATTCTTTTTTTCTTATTTCTATCATAGCTCATAGTACAATATATTTTAAGTATATATCAGTACATTTGCATCTCACAGTAAAACATCCATCCTCAGGGGCAAAGTTCTCTTTTTCTACATATCAGCACCTCAGCACAGTGCCAAGCACAGCATGTCTGCTCAATAAACAAAAAAAAAAGTTGTTGAATAATAGAGCTTTTTGTTTATTTATTCCTTGCCTCTAGAAAGGTAGGATGAGAAGAAAATGTAAAAAAATAAAATAAAATAAAACTTAGGTGCATCTTTTGATGACTGCCTTCTTAAAAGTTAAGTCTTTTCTAGAAGAGTTTAGAAGTTAACTCACTAAGGAATTAAGAATGCTGTTCTGGTGACAAGGAAAAATTTGCTGTAATTCTGGCTGCGCCATAATGAATTCTGTACCATCTGGTAAGGATTAAAAAGAAATAGAAAAGCAAGGGATGGTAAGTGTACTTAGATCACAGGTCTAATCAATAGCATGTTCAATTTACTCAAAATGCCTATAAAATGTGAAGTTTTAACTGCTGCTTTATATTTAGTATTGCAGAAAATTAACCAGAACCTCAGAAACCTCTCTCAGTAAGGAATATTCAATGTCTCCTCATCAAATTCGGACAAAGTATCTTGCGGGAACATAAGATTGGGTGGGCCAAGTCACAAAAGGGCCAGTGCATTTACTGCAGCTAAACTGTCAGTCTGGTGGTTCGGTGTCAATCACTGGAATCTTGACATTCATTGGCAGATATTTGGCGTATATGAAAATGCAATGAGCACTTGAACAATTCAGATATTTTCTAGGATTTTACCCCAATCCTTTATACTTTCATTTTGTTTTGTTTTGTTTTTTAACTAGATTCTGTAAGTCTGCACTATAATTTAAAATAAATTCATTTGGAATATACTTCAAGTCATCAACAAAACTAAATATTAATAAAATCATAAAATTTCCTAGTACCACTCTAGGCTGAATATTTCATCTCATTTGCCCATTGCATCCCTACACACATCTCAGTGGCTGAGTCCTTCAGAAACTTGAAATCCTTGGAGAAACACACATACGTAAAAATGTGCGCGTGCACACACACACACAAATCAGGTTTTCTGTTCTAAGGAAAAGTTTTCTCTTATGTTCTTGATAACCTCTTTGAGACAGGGTTAAGGCTGTAAGCATTCCTAGACTTGCTGCAGATAACCCAAATTAAAAAGTTTAATTGCCCGAACAGACACTTGTGTTTTTAAGCCATATCTTTTCTCCAGTGCCCACCTCATCACAGCTATCTTCACACCAAATAGAACTCATTCATTCCTACATACATTCATTGATTTATTCAATAATAATTTTTAAGCATCTATTACATACCAGAAACAATTTGAAAAGCTAGAGAGATAGTAATGAACAAAATAAGCCCACCCTCAAAGAGTTTACATTCTAGAGGAAGGAAGGCTGTTTGAATATTTAAAATTAAAAAATATACAGCCATGTTCAAAACTAAGATAAAAATTTATGTGCATAAGAGCAGTGACCTACCGGGGTGATCAAGGACAAAACAGACATCCACAGACAGCACTGACGACAAGTAGTGGGCAAGACACCAAAATCATTTTGCAAGAAGAAATGAAGAACACAGAAGAAGCATTTATTTTGAAGACTTGAATACTTCTTGAGCTTTTTTTGAAGCTACTGGTCTCAATGCTTAAACCTTCCTAAATATGAGGCAATTGAGGGAGCAGTGGTCTTCTGAGCAGGTTGGCGTAAAGTTGATGCTTGGTTTCAGAGCAAATTAAAGCCCTGTTAATAATGACCCATTCCCAATCAAGGAAAGAAAAAGAGAAATCTAATCCCAGCATTTCCCCCAACTAACCAACCTTTACTACACTTTGGAGATCTTATAATTGATTCACAGTGAACAAGTTTTCCTACCTTCTGAAAACTGCAATATGTATATTATTTTTTTTCTGTTAACAAGAGAGTTTGTACATGGTGTCTGTGATATTTCTGCCATAGATAGACAGTTCAGATACAAATTTCTCCCGTCATATTGCAGCCAAATGCATGACTTATTTTCTCACTAGAGAAAAGATCATTTGCTAACAGCACTAGGTTAGAAAACTAGATGTATAGTGACAACCTGCCATAAGCAGGTGAAGGAAGTACAGCAGAGAAATTTATCACAGGGCAGAACTAACTGAGACCTATTTCTACCATCTGACTTTAATGACTTGTATTTTACCTTAAAACTTACCTGCTATGTGAGAAATAAAATTAAACAAATATTACAGATTAGGCATAATTAAATCTTGCCATCGATGATATATTACAACTATTCTGTCTGTTAGATTGCGGCCATTGCAGTTATTTAAAATATCCCTTAAAATAAGTCTCTTGATTTTAGATATTAGCTTAAATGTCGAGTTTAGCAAATTGTGTGGTTCTTCTTTGCACATATACTATTGCATTCCAAGCACAGAAGGGATCAATTTTACATAAGATTTGGTATCAGGTATACGGACAATCAGATTGCATTCCTTAAACAAAATTGGGTGTTACAAACACATGAAAGAATATCATAGAGCACATTCTATTTCTACCAAAAATCTAGTGAACACATAGCCACTGAACACACACTAGTTGAAAAGCCAGATGCTATAGGGGACACATACGTGGATCAGACATATCCAGCCTTGAAGTTGCTTATGATTTAATGATGGAAATTCAACGCAAACACATGAAAAGTTAAATAGCAACTTAGTAGACTCAATATTACAGACAAATTCCTGATTGATGACTAAATAAACCAAACTCTCAACTCCGTTTTAGAGGCTCTGTAGCATTACTACAGCTCTATTAAACTTTCTCAATATGCCTCCTTATAAATATATGTTGGCAAAGTTTCCAAAGGGAAGCATTGCTAATTCTGAGAGACAGCCTCAGAGAATGTCATTTCTGTGCTGCTCTCAAAGCACTGAGCACAGATAGAAGATGACAGATTTCCATTACCAACAGCTGTTGAAGCTCTTGCTGTGGTCCCGGGCTGGGGATCTCCTCCCAATAGCAATTATATTATATCTGCTTTTACTGTAGCAGGTGTCACAGCATGTTGGGTAATTTGGTATTGTTGACAGATCTGATCCCATTTGCTGGCAAGGTAAGTTTGTTTTCCCAATTCTTTGAGTCAGCTAACTCATTAGGGCCCTCCGGTGAGCAGCTGAAGATGCAATGATCCTCTTGAAAATGTCTGCGTTGATGAGCACTCATTGGAAACCTCAGACTAGCTTAGAAAATATTGTATGTAAGCTGCCTTCCATATGGAGGAATGGGACGTGGAAGAGAAGAGTGCCCTCATTAACACTGACTGCAGAAATGTGTTACACAGGAGGTGTTGGGTTTCCCTGCTTGTTCCTAGGTGAACTCTGATTCAGAAGAACATGCCTGAATATATCCTCTTTGAGCTAAAGAGATTATAATACAAGTCCTCATATAAAATAGTAACAAGATTCCTAGTAAATTATATTTCTCTGAATTTCTCTGTATGCCTTGGCACTCTCCACATTTTTACATTAGTAATAGCACAGGCATCAAACGATTATTATTTTCAGCTTTAGCAGTAATGGGCTTGAAGCTGCTATCAATAATTACCGAATTGCTGGAGTTATACTTTGTCTATAGCTAACATTTTCTTTAAACTGTTAAAAAGCTCACTAGGAGGATGTCTCTGATTTATTGGTAAAGTCATAAAACTCAAAATAGAAAAACAGTAAGAGGAGTTAGCCTATCTCTCCATTGTTTCTTCATTGAATCATTCAGTAGATATTTCGTGTGTGCATTTACTATGTTCAGGGTGCCTGTGTTCAGTGCTGAAAATAATAAGTACAACCTGCCTGGTACCTGCCCTCACAGAATTTATGTTTTTGAAGGAAATGTTTAGACAGTGATACTAAACAAGTAATGATAGTAGAAGCAGTGCGGGAGCGGTGAAGTACAGAGAGGAGCAGAAGCATAGAGCATGGAGATTTTCTAAAGATTAAAAACAAGCTAGAACCACATTTTTAGAGTTACAGAGTATCTTTTCCATTTACCAAATTTGAAGAATTCAGTTGGACTACCAGAAAAAAAAAAAACACTATCTGTGGGGCAATTTGGGGCCTTGACAAAGAAGATATGGAGGAGAGATCCAAGATGGAAGAGTGGATTAACATCAGGCCCGCTTTCTTCCATGAACACATTAAAATTACAACTAAGTTATAGAACAATCAACCTGGAGAACCATCTGAAATCTTGCTGAACAGAAGTCTTATAACTAAAAATATAAAACAGAAGCCAAGTGGGGGCTGGTAGAAGGAGCGCAGACACAAAACCAGCTGGCGCCACACCTGTGTGTGGAGGTTGAGAAGCAGGAGGGATGTCTTGGCCACAGAACGCCCTACGGGGCTGTGAAGGATCCCAGGCCCCCATACCAGGCTCCCCACCCTGAGTCCTGCTGCCAAGAAGGAAAACCCCCACAACATCTGGCTGTGCAAAACAGTGGGGATTCCTACCATTTGGATGGGACAAAAGACTGTGGGAAACTCAGATGTCCTCTTAAACAGCCCGTGCACAGACTCGCTCACACGCAGGCACTCACCTTGGGCTCCAGCGGAGGGATGGTGACTCAGGGGCCTCAGAGACACACGGAGGGAAAGACTGAAGAGTGTCGCTTCAGGAGGAGGAATGGAGGACAGTCAGCATTTACCCAGTGAACGGCCTACTCTCCATGCAGCCAGCAGTCAGGCGCCATCTTTTCTGTCTTGAACCCTCCCCCCCCCACACAGCACATATGAGTCTAATTTGCTTGGTGAGCTCCACTGCTCCGCCCTGCTGACTCAGCTGGGACCTGCTCCACCCAAATCTCACACAGCTGGAGGCACTTTCTCAATGAACAATCAGCCCTTCCCAAATTGCACTCTTTCATGGAAAACTATGGAAGTTCATGAGTCCCAGGTGGGCAGGGACTGGTCTCAGTGAGCTCTGAGACTTAAAAAGTGGGGAGAAGGGAAGGGAAATAAGAGGTCCAAATTTCCAGGTATAAAACAGATAATTCATGGGGATGTAATTAATGTACAGCATGGGGAATATAGTCAATAATATTGTGATAGTGTGATACAGTGTCAAATGTTTGCTGGACTTATGGTGATCACTTATTTTTGTATATAAATGTCGAATAACTATGGTGTACCCCTGAAACTAATATAATATTGTGTGTTAGCTATAATTTTTAATAAAAATCTTAAAAATGAACATATGCTTTCCCAGAGAAGAGCTTATTAATGATGAAGAGCACTGCCATAGCATTTTGTGAATGAACAATCTTATGAAAATAGATGGAAAAATATTGAGTGCAATGTTAATGTTATCATGAAAATGTTTTCCCTAATACAAACACATTTCAAATGATGGGATTGAAATTTTCCGACAGGCAATACAAATCTGTCACAGTGGGTTATATTTTATGATAAATATCTTATTTACCTAGTTTCCAATTTCAATTATACTTTTCAATCATGTGAACAAGTAGATAAAATTTTATAAGATTTATCTGAGTATCTGTTTTTAAGAGAAAAAATAGTAATTAAGAAATAAAATGCTTTGGAATGTACGAAGTGGTAGCTTAAAATCAGGACAATAATAAAAAGATGTCCCAAGTTAACATCTGTACATCAATCTACAAAACAGTATATCCAATTTATAACTGTTCTGTGGAGAAATAAATAAATAAATAAATAAAATAAACTTGCACACAATAAATCACATTTTTAATATATTAGAATACCTTAATGTCATGAACAAGGTCAATGCTTCTATAATGAACAAGAACAACAACAAAAGAATTAGAAATACCGGGGAAAAACAAAGCTATAAAGTAATTCAGGTCCAAATATAAGGAAACTAATACCTAACACACTTCTCATTTAAGAAACACTTATTAAACTTTGATTATGTAGCTATTATTCTAGGCAGGTGACTATATTGATCAAGAAGATAGGTAAGGTTCCCACCCTACTGGACTTTATACTCTAAAAAATGAAAATATATATTCAGCATATAAAAAAATAAATTCAATAAATTCAAATATTAATAAATCCTATGAGTACAATAAAGGAGTAATGGGATAGAGTTTTTAGAGGTATGAGTGGTTCCTTAGATGGGATGTTCAAAGGCTTCTCTGCGGAGACTGACTGAATGATGAGAAGAAACCTGCCATGCTATGATCTAAAGAAAGTGTAGTAGACGAAGATGGAAAGATAAGGAAAGGCTTTAAGGCAATGATGAGGTTGGCATGTGTTAAGAACAGAAAAAAAAAAACAACAATCAGTGAGGCTGGATTGAAAGAAAGAAGGGAAACATTGTATGTGTTTAGGTCATCAAGGAAGACAGCTGCTGGAGTAGGGAGCACATGTCAGGCTATAGCCAAAAGTCTGTAGGTTGTTCCAAGGTGAATGTCAAGAATTGGAATGTATTATATCTGGAAGTAATATAATCTGATCAATCAATTCAAAGCATCACTCTCATTCCCATATGTATAATAGACTCTGGGGCAAGAGAGGAAGCAGAAGACCAATTAGAAGTTTGCTGCAATAGACCATATAGTTGGTACGGGATGGCAAAATTTAAGTAAAAAATAGTAGTCATATTAAGGATATATTTTTGAGGCAGTACTGTTATAGTTTACCTGTTAAAATTATGACCCAGTGATTTATTACAGAGCAATATCAATTTTTTATGTTTTAAATTAAGATGATTCTTTCAAATGTAAAATATATCATTTAAATATTGCTTCCTTTTGGTATTTTCACATCTGCTGTGTCTTACTCTTCCCACAAAATATTCTTTTCTAACTGTAAAGGCATATTCATTCATAACTCTGTTAATTAATGCCATTGGAGTTGCAAAACATTAGAGATATACCCAGGTTACCTTAGGTCACATAAAAAGACACAAGAATAAAAAAACAGTCACAGGATGGTCATGCAGCTGCACACAGTCCTTAGAAAGGCCTGAAATAACAACTACTTCTTTCCTTGTTATAATTGCAGCTCACCTGACCCAAGTACCAATCTGGAGACATGGTTATCATGTCATCCAATAAGATGTGGATATTTGATACTCTCTAAATTATGCCTAAAACCTCCTCCTCTCATCTCCTCTCCTCTCCTGACCTTTCCTCTCCTCACCCCTTCTCCCGCCCCTCCTTTGATGCATAATCTTTCTAATGCACTTTTTGAAAGCTTTCAAAATCAAGTGGTTTGCTTCAGACAATGGCAGATTAGTTTCTTATGTGCTACAGTGGTCCAATCTTTTCACTGAGAAACTAAAAGAGGATGACAATTTTTTTACAAATCAAGTAAAATAAAAAATTTCTTTGAAGATATCAAATATTGTTTGTAGGGGCATGATCCTGGAGGAGGAAAACCTGGAGAAATAGGCCTTCCATTTTTCTTACAAATTATCACAATGACTGTTGACAGGGTGAGAAATTAAGTACTTTTAGGACTCTTGGGGCAAAAGAGACAAAAAATCTTGGGGCAAAAGAGACAAAAAATTGGACTTCAAGGACTGCTAAAGAAGAAAAATTGAATTCTGGTAAATAATCTGGGGTTTGAGTGGGACCCTAAAGGCCATTTCCCTGTATGGAAGGAAGAATCAGAAATAGATTAGACCATAAAACCTCAATTTGAATTGTCTTGATCCTTGATTAGATTTTTTCCTAGCTTAGCTACCTCTTATAAACAAAGGAAGCAGAGTAAATTGTCAATGAATAAAAACACTCTAGGATTCAAATTATACTGACAGATTTGTATATGCAATCTAGAATTCAATTAAAAAAAACAAAAAACAAATTTTTAGGGAAACAAGGCCTGATAGAAATCAAGAGAAAAATGAGATAGTAGAAAAACACAAAAGAGCTAGAGGTAATGACTTATTAGACTCACAATTAAAATAATTATACATATATAAATATATATATATATATACATATAAATATACATATGTAGATATAGATATATATAGAGAGAGAGAGAGAGAGAAAAAGAGATTTATATATATATATATATATACATATTGGTTAAAGATTTGAAAACTATTATAAAGGAATCAAGAGTTTGCTGCAGAATATTAGTAAAATGGTAAACTAGGAAGCTCCAAGCTCTTGTTCTACCACAGAAGCATCAAAAACCACCAGAAACTGGCTGAATTAACCTTGTAGAAGCCCTGTAAAACAATCAAAGGCTTGCAGCAACCAGGTAAATAGCAAATCAAAGGAAACCCACCCTTGCCCTTGCCCCACCCCTTTCCTAGGGTACTAATGTTGTGATCTGGGGGAGGTGGCAGTCCACTGCCCAGTTCCCTCACTCAAACCAGAGAGAGCAAAACAGGTTTTATTTGCAATGCTTTAGCCTCTCTGGGATGCCTGGAGGATAGAAGGACAAAAAGGAGGGACTGAAATAATGACGCTTTGTTAAAAGTCTGTTTAATAAACAAATTCTTGCATCTCCTTTACCTTTCTGTATAGTTGGCCAATTGCTATTCCCCAAATGTTGCAAAAATGTTTTATTTGCTGAAGCAGATAAACCAGAGGTTTTCTGGGCTGGGGAGGTGAACAGACCAAGTTGAGACTAGGTGTAGTATTCTAAAACAGAGGAATTAAAAACATGTACATAGTAGATGCTGAGGTTCTCAGTCCTGTTGTTCCACTTTGCTACAAAAATACTGGCAACTAACCATAATAAAGATTCAGAGTCTTAGTTAGAGAAAGAGACTGGGTCAGTGGAGGTACCTCAAGATAGAGGTACTTGAGGTTCCCCAACTAAATAGAAAAGCAATATTATTCTTGATACTCACACATGCTCAACACTGCTAATCAGTATTTAGCCCCACAAATCTAAAACACAGCCAACTAAGGATTAGCAGACTTCTGAAGAAACATAACAATCAAAACATTAAACATAAAAAAATAAATAAAAGCAACTTTGTTAAAATAAAGTCTACTGAAAAAGAACATGGAGCAAAATGATATTTTAAAATTAAAAATTGAACCCTATCATTAATATCACCAAAAGAGGAGAGTTAATTGCAATCACAAATTTAAAACAATAATAAACACA
Organism: Hipposideros armiger; assembly: GCF_001890085.2. Lineage (NCBI taxonomy): Eukaryota > Metazoa > Chordata > Mammalia > Chiroptera > Hipposideridae > Hipposideros > Hipposideros armiger. The sequence goes on along the minus strand of NW_017732255.1, from coordinate 253,261 downwards.
AAGGGGGAAAAAAGCCTTGAAAATAACCTTTTAAGCATGATGGCATAATAAGATAATAGCAGAATTGGTAGATAAATTTTAAGATATCTCACAGAAAGTAGAGCAAAAAGAAAACTAAAAGAAGTAGAATAGAAACTATAAGATATTAGAGGAAAACCAAGAGGTCACTATTTGAAAAATAGTAATTCAAGAGAGAGAGAGAGAATAGGAAAATGTGGAGGAAAGGGAACCATCAAAAAGATAATTCAAGAAAATCTCTAGAACTGAAGGTCATAAAATTCAAAATCTATAGTGGCAAACCTAGCCTAATTGTTAACAGTAATTTCACATCAAACACATCATCATGAAATTTTAGGAGTCTCTAAAAGTACACAGAGCTAAAAGCAAACAAATGAACAAAAATCAGAATATAAAAATAATCAGGAACCATCAGGAGTATACCAAGCATGGGAACGAATACCAGTGAAAGTGGTCCACTCTGGAGGGAGAAAATTCTTTTCACCAATATTGCTTAGAATTGTTTTTCTGTAGTGATATTTTTTTAAGGCTGACTTGTTGCTAGTTATATTATATTTTTAAATATTGTAAAGCAATGTACCCCTTTATTGCTTGAACCGGGGGTCAACCATTCATCCATTCTCAATATCCATGTTTTAATACTATTGAGAATCAGAATGCCTTTTGACTTAGCAGGAAAACTGAAAAATGGAAAACAATGTAGTAATACATTCATTTGATAAACAAAAATTGTTTATTATTTGCTTATGTATTGACCATCAACTATGTACCAGGCATGGTTGTAGGGTTTGGAACACATTTGTGACAGATGTATGAAGACACCTATGCTCATTTATGTTGTATGTTCAAACAGGATACTGTTATAAAAAGGACAACAATAAAAGACATAGAGCAGTGTTTAGGGGTGGCTAACATGATGGGGAGATAAATTGGGTAGCAATAGTGATAGATTACAATGGCAGGCCTCATTGTGAAGGGGACATTTTAACCAGGTCTTGAAGGAATGAAGTAAAAGCATGTAAAATAAAGAGAATATCCAGTGCAAAGACTAAAATGGGGGCTGGCAGAGTGATAGCATGCAGTAATGGGAAAGATGGTGTGAAGGTCATCTTAAGCCTTACATGGACTCAGGATTTTATATCAATTAAATGGTAACCATTTTGAGTAGAAAAATAACATGACTTAAACTTGTGTTTAGAATATAATCCAACTTAAAGGGGAAGGGAACAAGAGTAGAGTCGAGAAGATCAATTCGAAGACTGTTCCAGTAAACCAAGCGAGATGATTGTGTTTCAGAGCAGGTAGTGACAATGGAGGTGTGAAGTGTTCACATTCTGTGTATATTTTTAAGGTATGGTTGAAATTTAAGGTATATTTTTGAGATTTCTGGCTGTATTAGATGTGGGGTATATAAAGCTAAGAGTCAAGGTTGAAACCGAAGTTTTAGCCCAATCTAGAGAAAAGATGGAATTCTCATGAAGTTACTATGAATGAGTTGGAAAAATGTAGTTAGAGAAGAAAAGAACAAGATGGACTTCAACATCAGAAGGCTCAGCAGAAGAGTAGAAATCAGCAAAGGTGATTAAGACAACTCAGTTTGATCAAATAAAGTAAACCAAAAGCATGTGGTGTCCTGAAGCAAAGAGAGGAAGTAACATCAAGGAAGAAGAAGTGATAGATCAAGTGAAAAGAGAGCTGAAAATTGATGAGTGAATTTAACAACATGGAGGTTATCATTTATATTGAAAAGAGAAACTTCAAGGTGAGGGTCAAGGCAAAAGCCTCGTTGAAATGGGTATCATAGAATGTGAGAAGGGCAATGGAAAACAGTGTTAGAAAACCTTTCCTTGTAGTTTTGCTGTACAGGGGAGCAAAGGGACGGGAGCGTGAATCAGGAATGGGGTCAAGAGACTCGTTTTTTTCTAAAATGAAACAGCATGTTTCTATGCTGAAAGGACTGAGTCATTTGAGAGAAAAATTTTGACAATATAAGAGAGGGGGCGGAAGTCTTTTTAAAGGTATTCTTGAGCAGGGTAGAGGAGATTGGATCTAGTGCACAAGTGGAGGGAAAGGCTTCCAACTAGAACATGGATGGTTTAACAATCCACTTGTGGGGCAAGACAGGAAGGTCCTACAGCTAAGTTGATATAGTTTTGGAAATCTGTGAAACATCTCTGCTGATTGTTTCAATTTTCTCAGTGAAGTTTTCAGTAAGGTCATCATCTCAGAGAGGAGGCGGGCAATATTGGGGATCTGAGGTGAAAAGAGGGGTATGAAATAAGCATTTGCGAGAGTGAGAGAAAAAAAATGGGTTTTAGAAATACAGTGTGGGTCCCTGGTCATTTGAAGTTCATGTTCATGAATTTTAAGTGATACCAGTCAGTGTGATTGTGTGCCTGTCCCCAGTTATGCTTAACTGCACAAGTGTCTCCAAAATTCTGAAGAAAAATTCTTTCCAATTTAGAGTTCAGCACATTTCTAAAATTCCAGTTATGAATCAGGATGAGATTAAAAAAAAATTCAAACATGAAAGTTCTCAAAAAATTTACCTCTCATGAACACATTAGTAGGACGTTAACTGGAGGATGTACTCCACAAGATGAGGATACAAACTAAGAAAGAGGAAGACATCTGGCCAGCAGAGTGGTGCGTTGGTTAAGAGCTGGCTTGGGATGTCAACTCTGAGAAGCAGGACCCCGGTTTTGATCCCACATGAGGGCCAGTGACACTGCGCTCTGCAGCTAAGATAGTGAACAACAGCTCAACCTGGAGCTGGGCTGCTGTGAGTCGCTGGCAATGGCGTAGGCTGCAGCCCCTGCTGCAGTTGGCTGCCATACCTACCATGTGTAGCCAGCAGACAGCGTGAGCAGCTGGCAGCCCATATGAGCTGCCAATAGCTGCTGTGAGCAGCCGTCCAGAGGCACGTGACTGATCTGCCTCATCCGGGAAGAGCACAATGATAATACCAACGTGGGCCAGTGAAACGACCTCCTCCACAACTAGACTGAAGAACAAAAGGACAACTTGTCTGTTTCCCTTCCCCCGATTCCCCAACGCTTTCCCCTCTCCCGATTCCCCAATAAAATCTTTTTTTTTTTAAGATTTTTAATGGGGAATTGGGGGGATGTGAACAGCGGTGGGGAATTGGGGGAAGGGGAACAGACAAGTTGCTGTTGTTTTGCTCTTCAGTCTAGTCGTGGAGGACGTCGTCACACTGGCCCAACTTGGCACCATCATTGCGTTCCTCCCGGCAGAGGCAGATCAGTCGCCGGCTTCTGGATGGCCGCTCACTGTGGCTGCTGGCCCCACACGGCAGCCCATGGCAACCCACTACCACAGGGGCTGCAGCCTACGCCGCAGCCAGCGACCCATGGCAGCCCAGCCCCAGGCCGAGCCGCCGTCCAGCATCTCAGCTGCGGAAGGCAGCGTCACTGGCCCCCACATGTGGGATCCAAACCAGGGCCCTCTGGCGTCCCAAGCCAGCTCCCAACCATCACGCCACTCGGCCGGCCCCCCAATAAAATCTTTTTTTTAAAAAAGGAAGAAAGAAAGAGGAAGGCATGAGTTAAGAGGAAACAGAAAATTAAATGTAGAACAGAGGTGAAAGGAATTCCTGAATCTCTCTCTCTCTCCCTCTCTCCCTCTCTCTCTCTCTCTCTCTCTCCCTCTCTCCCTCTCTATCTCTCTCACTCTCTGTGTGTGTGTGTGTGTGTGTGTGTGTGTGTGTGTGTGTCCAGCATGACAGCTGAGCTTCACGTATAGAGGGCAACTAGATCAGAT
>NW_017732255.1:224532-249328 GCF_001890085.2 Hipposideros armiger | reverse complement strand
TGTGTGTGTGTGTGTGTGTGTCCAGCATGACAGCTGAGCTTCACGTATAGAGGGCAACTAGATCAGATTAAGAGAGGCCACTATGCAGGGAGATGAAATGGACAGAATATGTGAAATAACTAAATGTCCTCAGAGGAGATTCAGGAAACTAGCAAAGGGTTAGTTACTAAAGAGCTCCTAACATGTACTCGTGATAATTATTAGCTCCCAGTAAAATGAAAGTTTGTTCCAGGAGGAAAAAACAATTATAGTTGTTAACTACTTCACCTGTGAGTAGTATTTATATTACTATGATAATGCAAATACCGAATAATATGTTAAAAATATCCTTTCAATAATATTGGATAGGGGATAGGGAGGGCATTCATGTGTCATGGGGACAGCAATGAGAAAACTAAGAAGATCTAAGGAGAGGTCAACTAATAATGACAGGCTGAGAAATCAAGATGCTGCAAGCTAAGCATTTTCTTTAGAAATTAAGATCAATACCAAAATAATCAATAGAGATGGAAGTAGCTGTCTCCAGAGTGGTAACAGGGGAAGAGGCAGGGAAGTTTGTTTCCACCCCATAAATGATAGAGAATCATTTTATTCTTTATGTTCATGTATGGCTCTGTTAAAGAAAAAAGAAAAGAATAGTACACACAGAGGTAACAGCATGCTTGAAAGAAATGGCAGGTAGCTATTTACTACTTTCACTAGAGTCAGAGGGTAGAACGTGTGTAGTGATAGCTAAGGGAAGGAAAGAAAAGTAGGTTTTCAGAAAGAATGTCAAGCTAAGGAATTTTGAGTTTGTTCAAGAGAATGTAAGGGGTAATTGAAAGTAATGAAGCAAGAAAATGATATAATCGTATTTATGCAAAGATGATTCTAACAGCAGTGTAGATTGTGGCTTGAAGGGTATAATATTAGAGGCATGGATATGAGCCAGAATATTGAAATATTTCAGTAGAAAGACAATGGAGTCTAAAGCTGTCTATCTCCTTTCAGTCCACGTGTATCTATTCCACTCCCACATCCTCATCTTTGCCTATTTCTCTTTCCATTTCTTCTTAACTGCATTTTTTTCTTTTCTAGGGTCAATAAGAGAAGTAAAGTGTGTGTGTGTGTGTGTGTGTGTATGTACATGTGAATGTACACAGACTATTTTCATATGCATGACATGTACCTTTTTCTGAAAATAAATACACAGCCATCGTCTCTAATTTAAAAGATATACCTGTAGAAAATTCCATAATTTTATGGAGAAAAATAATTCAATTGCATTTTGCACTGTGAATAGTTACATTTCTCTCTGTGTCCATCTTTGATGTTCAAATATTTATTGTCTAAAAATGTTCTCTAAGCCCTAACATGGAGTTTTAAGGAAATATAGGAAGATCTAACATTATTTCTTTAAAGCAACCCTATTTCTATAAGCCAACCTTAATACACTTTTGTGGAGTCTAACATGTGGGCTAATACTTAGCCCTTCGCCAGCACTAGAACATAAAATGCAAACCAAAGGATTCAGCCATCTGAGTCGGATTGGCCATGGGTAGGACCGACCCTGATGCTATTTATCTTTCCTTGTATGATGCCCCAGTCCTTCCCTTAGAAATTCTTTCATTAACTGTTCATTTTGGCTCTCTCTGCTTCTGACATGATCATTTTTCTTCCCTGTGCTGTTGCTATTGTATTTCCTAGTTTCTCTCTCGCTCTTTTTTTTTTTTCCTTTCTAGAATGCATGTGAGTTTCATGTTTCTGCAGCTCACTAATTTTTCTGTTCTCATTCAGATCATCTGCCCTTTATGGATATGGGTCTATGCAACTGTTCACACAGCCTCCATTTATCTTATCTTGTTTCTGTTTTTCTGCATTTCTTTCCTAAAAAACAAACAAACAAACAAACAAACAACAACAACAACAAAAAAAAAACAACGCTCTTTTCTTTTCAGTGCTCTTCTTTTAGTAATCAGTAAAGCAAAGTAGACAGGTGAACTAAACAATAATGAGAGGCTAAAAACTAATGTCATTCTAGTTCCAGAAATCATTTGAATTTTGGATTAAGTCAAAGTATCTTTCATCCAGCAAATATTTTAGAAGCTTCTATGATGTGAAAAATTGGGCCTTCTTATGAGACAGTATCTAAAAGCAGTGATAAATATAAATCATGACTTGGTCATTATGATTGTCTGAACCTGCTTTAAAAATATGAAAATGTGAAGGCAGCCACAATGGGGGTGGCACCTGACTTACTAAGTGCTATTGGTTAGGCCGAGGACCAAGATGTGAAGCATTCAAAGCAGGGATTCTCTACATGAGACAAAGCCCTTCCTTTCAGGGAAGTTACAATAGGCTATCCACAGCTGAATGTATCCAGTGAAAAATAGTGGTAAACAGCCAAGGCTCAACCATCAAACTCACTGGGCTTAATCTTGGCTATGCCACTCCATACCTGTGTAAAGGTGGTAAAGTTACTTACTGAGATAGCACTCAGGGAGCACTCACTCCCAGCTTGGCACATAGATAGTACTGAATAAATGTGAGCTACTATTATCCAATTAAGAAATAATATGTCCATTGAAGTCTCCAAGGAAATATATGGAAACTTATCTTAAGTGCCTGTTGGCCATGGTTATAAGACTAAATTCAATCTCAGAAAAAAACCCCAGATGAAACGATATCTAATAAGAATTAGGAGGGTTGGCCAAGTGGCTCAGCTGTTTAAGAGCTCACTCAAGAGTGTGAGCTCTGAGCAACAAGGTCACCGGTTCAATTCACGGCCCGAGCTGAGCTGCCGCTGAGCTACCAACAGGTGGCAGGATGGCTCAGATAAAATTTAAAAAAAAAGAATTAGGGAACTAACTATAAGAAAATGGGCCATCAAAAAAACTGGCAAACAGGATGCAGAAATTGTTCAGATACTCCTAGGTACTGTCTCTGCTTTCTCATTCCAGATGAAGATACAGCTGTGTTTATTTGGTGCAAGAAACTGGAAAGACCCATGTTTGTTAATATGTCTTTGAACTAAATATCAGAGAATGGCTGTGCTCTTTTTGAATGCTTGTGTAACTCCGAAGTATAACAGGGAAAAGAAAGAATTGCATTTCCAAATCTACTGAGACTCTTGGGTCACTGTCACCAGATGCTTTGCATCCTTTTAATTCTTTTTAAAATCAAGGGCAAGCAAAAGTCATTCTGAGATCCTCTGGAACTGCTCCTGCTCTTAACTAAGAACATATGATGCTTTAAAAATTAATATGTATTACTATCTTCTTTTTTTGAAAACCATATTAAACTAAAGATGTTGAGTAAAGTAATATAATAAATGGAAAACTATGTATCTTGATTCTTCCAAAATTAATTGATACATCTCTTCAATTTGAATGGGATAAGAAAGCTGTGCTTTTTCATTTCATTTTGGAGACCAATTAAAAATCATTTGATGAACTTGAAAAAATATGGATGTTTGAAGCCCTCAACAATTACATGGTCCTATTTACTTCTTTTTAAACTTTTTGTTAGGAAACTGTACATGTATGAAAATAAAAATATAGCACAGTTTCATTGCATGGAAGCCAATAAAGTGAAGAAAACTCTTAAAAAAATAAAAAAAAGAAAAGGTCCTCAACGTTTGTCAGATGTGAGAATAAGTAAGGACTTCTAAAGCATTTGAAGATGTTGGGAGATGGGCAGAGCATAGGAAAATTGAGGGAGGGAACCATGAGGTAAAGACATTTAAGTGAAGAATCGACAGCACAGAGCAGGGAAACTTGGGGTCATTTTTTCCAAGAGTGAGCTATTGCAAAGGGCTTCACCCCTGTTTCTGCACCTGTGAAAGTGTAGCCCAGGGGACAGCTGAAGGCAAGGTCAATCCAAATTCCTATCCTCTGGCTTTCCCCACCCTAGTTACCTAAGACAAAGGGGACACTTGAGGATCATAAAAGGGAGTCGAAAATGCAAGGGGGAAGCTTTAAGAACCCTCTCAAAATTCCCTTAGATTGTCAGTTGGCAACTTTTCAAGCAAACATTGAATGGGTGTAAAAATGCAGGAACAGAGTACTAATGAACTTGCTGGAGAAAGAGGCTAAGTTAAAGGGAAAAAAAGAAGTAGGGGAAGGGGTCTCCAAAAGCAAAAAAAGTGAAATATATGCCAAGGTTTTTATGTAACATGGGGATGATAAATAAAGGAAAAAAACATTTCTATTTATCTACCACTAAAGAGTGACCCAAGATATTTCCCAACATGAAAACTGTAACTGTAATTATATCTACCAATAAATGTGGACCTAAGCTTTCCCCTGGAAGAAAATTCTGGCCCTGCTATGTTGTGGTTTGTACAAATGTATTAGTAAGAAATAAAATAGTGGCCAGAAATTGCACAGCTTGTTTAAATATTTTCATTGATAAAGGTGTATGCACACCCCTTTGATACTCTGCTTGAGACAAATGCATGGATAGGAATTTTCCCAAGAGTATTTGGTTGAATGTGTACATTTGCAGAAGCTTTTTCATTTCAGAGTGATCCCAAGTGTTAAATAGCTACCGTGTTTTAAACAGGATTTTATTTAGGGAAGAAGAAAACCTTATTAGATTGATCTCAAAAGAGAAAGTGTATGGCTGGTAACATGGCTAATTTTCCCAAGGCTACAAGTCTTAGGCAGTCCTTTCCCTTCTCAGCTTTGGGTTATTTTAGAATTAAATAGAGGGAAAAGCTATTGTATTAGAGGAGTTCAACTATCAGGTCAGTTAGTAAGAATGTGTGAAATCAGCAAATTTAATAAAGTGTTAATATTACTGAAGGGTGGAGGTGGAAAGAGAAAATGAAAGGATGGCCCATGGGTGGCTGTCCATCATTTTGAAGAGCTTCACAGAAATAGGTGGTACCAGGTACATGGGGAAGGAGTAGAGGATGAGAACATCTTTTCACTCAAAGCTAGAGGCGTGAGCAGCCACCACTGACTGCATGTCCTGATAGCCAGCCTGCGCTGGAAGTCATCACAGTGCCCAGAACAAACCTTGCTCATCTGAAAGAGGCAACAAAAGATCTAGGTAGGTGAGACTCAAACAAGTTCCTGTCAAAAAGAAGGTTTTCCCCTTTACTGTGCTGGAAATAAAAGAGGGTCCAGAGATTAAGGAAGGAGAGATTCTAGGCTCAGAGTAGGGATCTATGAGAACCCCTAATCTCCGATAAAGGATAACTGCTGAGTTCCTTCCCAAGACTAATGGCAGGAAGGACTTCAGTTTCCTGGACTTTTCAACCGAAGGAGACAGGAGGCCTTTTGAGGAAAAGACAACAGCAGCGCCCAGTAGTGACATGGCAGTGAATTCTAGTACATTCGAAGCAGTTTAGCTCTTTCAGATCTGTCAATAAGAAAAAGGCAGTTATCCAAATAGAAAAATTGGCAAAAGATGCCAATAAGTATTTCTCAAAGTGGGAAACGTGAATGGCAAAAAATACATTTAAAAAGCTACTCAAGCTCACTTGTAATCAGGGAAATGAAAGTTTAAACCACAATGAGCTAGCGTTTAACATCTACCAAATTGGAAAAACTCAGAGCTAGTTTTTCCAACTAGAAACTCATGTCTAGTTTCAACAAGGATTTGGAGTAATGTACTTTTCCACGTTGCCAATAGAAGTACAAACTAGTATAACCACTTTAGAAAGCAATTTGAGATTTTTCTAATAAATGTGAAAATAAATATACCATATGTTAAGAATATAACTTAAAGAAACTTTTGTAATTTTTGGCCTGAGGAGTCAAATATTAGAGTGTTCATTGCAGCACTGTTTATGATAGGAAAATGGGAAATTGTCTAAATGCTTATTAGTATATCAATTGCAATATATTAAAACAATGGAGTAGCATACAAGAGTAGAAAGACATAAACACAGGAATAGACATAATATAATCACAGCAGTAAACTGAAATTCTGGTCAGCCCATTTATATTTCGGTGAAAATATTAGGAGAATTGTTAGACCTCAAGTAGGCCACTTTCTGTCTGTGAATCAAGGAATATGAAATGTGTAATGTAAATGTAAAAATGCATGTCAAATGTGTGGCAAACCAATTGTGCAGATGTGAGACATACATTGTGTATGAGCATGTGTGTGTGCATGTGTTAAGCAATTAAATGGCCTTTCAATAGTTTTTATACATAAAATTTTTGGTAAAATGTTTAAAATGCTTGATAATTTTTGCTTTTATTGTTAATTCTGGTATCATAATTAGACTTGGGAAAGATAAGTTAGTAGAATACTGAAATGATGAATATCTACATTTATTTTAATGTCTTTTTTAAAGTGGAAATCAACATGATACAAACTTATGATAAGAGATTTTAAAAATTGCATACATAAAATAGAGTACTAAAAGTGAAACTTAAGTAGAATGACAAAAGATGTTTGTCTACATTATCTCCTTTATTAGTATCCTTCAAAAATTACACATATTTTGGTGTGGATCCCACGTCTCTGTGTATTCTGATTATTTATTTTTTTGAGATGTTGCTCAGTCTTGGCTCAAGCATCTTGAAATGGACCTCAAAGGATGCCAGGTCAAAAACATCCAACATTAACTTCATTTGAGCTCCAAATCTCCAAAAACTATGAGAATTGGAGCATCAAAGGAAAAACAAAGATTGCTACCAATTATAAAACATTGAATCAGTAGACGATCTTAAGTTTATGATGTAGCCCCAAAAGGATAACTAATATAAAAACAAGGCAACTGTCAATGAGAGGCAATGCCTTTTAATCTTTGCTGACGCTAAGTTTGGATCGTGATCATGAAAGTCCTCATGTTTGAAAGCCTCTGGTAAAATGTAAGGTGTATTCTTCCTGAATAATGATGTAAGCATGATTGTGTAAAGACTATGTTACAGCAAGAACTGAGTTTTCCTGCACAAACAATAGTATTAACAGCTATGACCCTATTGGAGACTCTGGGGTCCAGGGAAACCTCTTCCTCTCTCTATTCCTCCATCCCCCATGGCCACTTTATTAACAATAAGACATTGTATCACTGGCTTATCAAAACATGAACTTAATCTAAATATATGTGTGTGTTCTGGCACGTGTGTGTGTGTCTGTGTATCAAGGCATATGTATGTAGTTTCTTCCTATTAGTTCATAACTCATCCAAAACTTTGCAGAAAATACCTTCAATGGAGAACAAAATCCTACTTCAGCTATCCATACTACTGTGTCTCTTTCTTCAAAAGAAATTGGGGTGCAGTTGTGGGGGTATAGAAATCATGGACCTGAATCCCCCTGCCATGCCTTCTCAACCACTCCTCATTTCCACTCAAGACTGGGCACCTCTTCTCTCTTTCCCCTCATCAGGTGACCCAAACAAGAACAATATTAGAGAGCATACATTTTGGGGAGCTGAGGAAAGCAAAACCTCTAAGTTCAGAATGTAATCCTTTGGTGGTCTCTCCCTCAACTTAGGCAACATGGAAGGACTCCTAGACTTCTCTTGCCCCCAAAGGATCTTTCCGGCAGGTGCAAGTCCGTAGGACCCTGTCCCCATATCCTTAGAATTGCTAAGCCCCCGGTTATTCATTCATAAAACGAAGTGCATGAAAATAGGAGAATGAATCCATTTTAAAGTAAATTAGTATTCCATGTGTAATTAAAGTCACAGTAAGCCTCAGCCTGCCAACGGCACACAATTCATAGCTTTCACACTGTGTGAACTGTGAGTAATGATCTCCTTTTGGAGAAAACTTATTTAGATTCAAAATATTAAGTTGATTTTCTATTTTAATATGCATATATGCAATAGCAGAATTACAATTTTAATTGTGTTCAACACACAAAAAAATATTCCCCAGCGTACCATACAATAGAATTCAGAGAGCTTTTACCTTTAGCTGAAGAATATTAACTTTTGGGGGAGCCGCGTTGAGATGATTTTGACTCCAGGAACAGTTTCCTTTTGCAAGAGTCAGAAATAAATTTACTTCCTAGCAGATTTATCCTGGTGTCCAGAGGTTTGGTGCTAAATTCTATGCATAGACCCAAAGGGTATACACTTCTTCGTGTCATTTTTTATTTTTGAAAAAATGCTTCAAAAATATTTCATTTTTAAAACATATTTTAGGTGTACACAACACAGTATAAGTAAATAAATTTTAAATAGGAGATGAGTTCACATACGTGAGTGTGGTAGGGAGAATAATGCTCCCCCTCACCACCACACACACAAACGGAAGTCCACATTCTAGTCCCCAGAACCTGGGATATGTTAACTTATATGCTCAAAAGGACTTTGCAGATGTAATTATAAGGATCTTGAGATGGGGAGAATATCCTGGATTATCTGAGTGTGCCCAAGGTAATCACAGGGTCCTTATAAGAGAAAAGCAGGAGAATCAATCAGAGAAGATGTTAAGATGGAAGCACAGGGGAGAGAAAGAGAGAGAGATGCTGATCAAAAAACGGAGGAAGGGACCCTGAGCCAAGAGAATGCAAGGAAGTGCATTATCCCCTAGAACCTCCAGAAGGACAGTCATCCTTGCTGACACCTTGATTTTAAGACTTCTGACCTGTGGGACCGTAAGATCCTAAGTTTGTGTTGTTTTAAGTCACTAAGTTTGTTGAAATTGGTTACAGCAGCAATAGGAAACGAATATAAATGAGTCAAAATAAAGGCTCCAAGAAAAATACTATAAACTTTGCCTAATTATAAACAGTAAAACTGAAATATTGTTCAGGCTTGAGACACTACGTGAAAACTTGGTCAAACAGACTCTGTTGGCCACTGCTGAGCCTGACAGAAAATATACTCAATACATAATTGCTACACGTAAACTAATTAATAAAATTATGGAAGAAATAATAGAAATACAAATAAATTACAGTCATGCATATGGAGCTTAAGAAAAAAACATATGACTTCTCACTTTTCAAAACTGCAGACTCTGTGAAAGAAAATATGATCAATATACCATCAACTCAAAAAAAAAAAAATCTAGTTCCAAATCTAGTGTCCTCTAGATCTGATGACCTTGTTCAGTGTCCCTTGTGAGTAAACCCGTGATTGTTTGAAGGCATGGAGAAAAGAAACAGCAATGTGCTTTTTGATGTTTGTTCCATTTTCCTTTTCCTTTAGCTTTGCATGAGCCAAACCTATCCCAATTAGGAACTACATGAATAGTTGGAGATGGCATGAAGGTTGGAGCAAGCACATTTTCCAGAAGTATATTTTTTTGCATTTGAAATTAGCTCTAGCTTAGCAACACCAGCTTCCAAAACATTTGTACCAAGGGAAGGGCTGCATATGCTGTTGTGCTCAATGTACTGAAACAGCCCCCAGCAGGGGCCCCCAACAAGCTGGGAAAGAGAAGATCTCGAAACACGCTTGTTTCCTTGTTATCATTGCTGTTTGAAATTGCTGTTTTCAGTTGAGAGCATCATGCCTTTAACGTTAATTCAGAATTGTGGAAAAAAATATGTTCTTTATGTTAAAATTTGAGATGGTGTCTATAGTCATAAGGATCATTGTTATTAAAGAAGAAAGTTAAAGAGTGGCTTCCAAACTGAAAAACAAGTAGCTCAAGCTTTGTCATCTGACTCCAGTGCAATTCGCCCTCTCAAGCTGTCAAAGGGTTCACATACTTGCTCTGTTTTCTTGAATTCCCCTGAGTGGTGTGGGGCACAGTTCTTCAAGCCAGTTAGTTTAGGGCAGAGACTAGCTTGTGCTCCATGTTTTCTCCTCTGACAATCAGAGAGAAGGATTCGATTCATTTTCTCCACCACAGGGTGCTCTGCTCTTTAGTGCTGACTTCCAGACATGTCTTTCTTTCCCTCACTGGAGATGACTAGGTTTATTAAAAACCCTATGCAAAATAGCTGGGGAGATACGTGGTTTCATTGCCAAACAGATTACGATGAACAACGGCAGCACCCAAATATCAGTCATGGAGTCAATTCCTTCTGCTAAGAGGTCAGAGAGTTGCTCCAGGGTCAAAGCCAGAGGACATCATTACATCCCAAATGCTTTCTTGGATACATTTTCATGCCTTCTTCCTGCCTCCTTCTACTGTTCTTGGAAGAAGTTTTGAATGCAGAATAGAGAGTTTGTGGAGATTAAAGAGCAGGAGCTTTAGAGCAAAACATCTGGGCTCAAAACTTGGTCCTGCAGTTTTCTGGTTGCAACACCTTGGATACAGTAGAAAAACCTCCTGAGGTTTAGTTTATTCATCTATGAAACAAACTAACATGATAGTTAGCAGCATTGTTGTAGGGTGATTGAAAGAGAGAATCCCTAATATCTTCCTTCATACTCCAGAAAAAGTAGCTATTACTAAAATTCACATTCATCTCTGTACCGTTAGAGCCTGCCTCATTCCTTCAGCCTCCATCTTTACTGTTTAATATTTTCCTTAAGTTATAAGTTGTCTGTGACTAAAATCACAAGAGTCTCTTAAGATACAAAGGAAGATGCTAACTAAATCTGGTCCAGCAAGTTCACCCTGTTCTGATAAGAGTGGGAGGCTTCTCTTATTAGAGAAAGGAAATTAAAAAGCCAATTTGTCATGTGGAGGTATTAACTGGTTAACTCTGAATGGCCAGGTAAATTGATCAAATTTCCGGCCTGCCTGGAAACCTGCAGGCTCTGAATTCTGACTCACCCTCCTTCCCCCACATGTGCTGGTGATTGGTGACTACATTGTGAATGTCCCTGATATTCATGAATTCCATTTCAAAACCCTCAGGTATCAGCTGCTTTGTTTTGTCCACTGGAGAGCTCAAGGTGTGACTGCCCTCTGGTGGCAGCTGCCTTCCCCACACCCAAATGTAATATATATATTTTTTCTTTCACTTCTGTCTCACTGCAGAGCCCAAGTGGCTGACCAGTTCGTTTATTGTTTCTTAGGCTGCAGCTCCCTGTGCAGCCATCTAATCAAAAGGAACCATGGACTTCGAGATGCTTTTTTCTGCCTAGATTTCTGTCTCCTGAAGCCCTGCCAACAGTTAAAGACATTCATCATTTCCTGTTTGCATTATCTTTTCTAGACTAAGGTTATCTCAGGTAAGGTAGAATCCAGATTCCTCATCACCTGGTTGCCTTTAGGGGATTTTCCAATGTTCCTTTTAAGAGGTGACAGGTAGAGATACATATTTCACCCAGCGGCAATCTAAGCAATTCAAAGCCGGCATCAGGACTTGCAACCCACACACAGGCACAGTTTAGGAGCTCTCTGCTCTCCAAATCTGTTGCACCAGCCTCTCACTTACACGTCATACAGCAGACCAAACATCCCTCACCTGTGTGGCCAGAATGCACCTCAAATTCCATAACATAAAATTAAAACCAGTTCCCTCCAAACCTGCTCCTCCTCCTTTGTTCAGTGCCTTGAATAAAGGCTCCACAGCTGTTCCCTTCTGGTCTCATCATGGCCACTCCAATCATATCTGATACCCATACTCTGTAATGATAACCCCCTGCGTAAAGTAAATTTTACTGTCTACAGAATAAAATTCAAACTCTTTGGCAAGGGACTCTGGGCCCTTTACATGCTGGAGGACAGACCCAACCTGCCTACCTCACCACACTATCATATGATCCATTCCCCAATTATACCACACGTATTTCTTCCTTCATATATTTGTCCTTCAATCTGGGTAAATTCTATCTATCCAGCTCTAAAACTCCACTCTGAATACTATCTCCATTCTGAAAATGTCCCAGGTTCTTCTCCAATGTCGCAGAACTAATGATTCTCACCTCTGGACTCACACAGCATTCGTTGACTCTGTGCTTATAAGACATATCATCTTGTGTCCAAGTTTCATACAACTCCTTTCAGACTTCTGGGACTCTAAGCGCCCTGGAACTGCAACCCTATCTTATAAAATTTTGTAAATCCAAAAATGTTTTGTGAATTAAATAAAAAAATCAACACAGCTTAAAATCACAGGAGCTTTCAAAAACATTGCAATTATACTTGTGGTCAACTATTGTAAAAATTCCACCGATTGTATTTACCTTTCCTATTGTTGTGTAGGTGATTTCTGGTGGGGAGTAGGAAGGTGTTCACCTAACAACTGCCAGTATTCAGTGTTTGGGTTCATCTGTGTACCTGAGTTTCAGTCTGAGCATGGTGGTTAAGAACGCAGCCTCTGCAGTTAGATGTCTACATTTAAACACCAACTCTGTTATTAGAATTTGGCATGTTACTCATACCTCTAAAACTGGTTTTTTTTTTTCAATCTGTAAAATTGAAATTAAAAGAACTATTAAAGTAAATTAACTATTAAGATAATTTCAAGGATTAATTGGAATAATCCATGAAACACATTTACACAATGCCTAGCACATCATAACTGCTCACTAGATGTTACCTACAGTAATAATTATCATCCATATACCCCATATCTATATGCATATTTATTATTGCACATAGGAAATTGCACATATAAAATTGCACAAGGAAAACAATGTGAGTCATAGTGCGCAGATAAATCCCCTGATGAGAAGAGAATTCTACTGAGAATTTCTTGATCCTATGAATGTTGCTAATATGGTTTAATTCACTTTAGATGCTAAATGTTGCTTCTTCCTTGTGAAAATAAATGCTTACGCAGTGCCCACATTAATAATCAAATAATGTAGAACATTGAGCCACTGCTTTATGGGAACTAAGTTCCAGGGAGTTGTGTTACACGTTGGTAAACAAATAATTTCCTCGGCTGGTATTTAGTGCTGAAGAACCAAGAAAATTAATGCTCCCAGGCTGAAACAGTATATTTCATTATCTTTCTATCAGATGCAATACTGTAATTTTTTCAGTGCAGCCAGACATTACTGGTGTGCACTTAGCGACTCTGTGTCTCAGTTTCCTTACACTTAAAATGGAGATCATAGTAACAACAGCAACCTCATAGAGATATTTTGAGGATTCAATAAGTTAAATATATTTAAAATTCTTAAAACAAGTGAATGGTCTATAGGATGTTTAAGTAACTATTAGCTATTATTTTCATAACCATTCTTATGGAGATAAGATTGCCTCAGGAAATCCAGAGCAGATGGATATATAAACATTGAGTAAAACAAAGAATAAATTAATAAATATATAAAAGAAAACTAGAAAACTCCTTTTCACTCAACTTGAGCATTTGTTATTGGAATTACATGATGATTCTGATGGCATTAAATATGGCCATTTAACATATGTTTAAATAGGTTAAAATCCACACAAATAATTTTTATATTTGGGAGTTTAAAATATTTACAAAGAGTATTTGAACACTCATTTGAAACAATTTTGCTTTCTTCTCATCTTGAAAAACACAAGCGATAACTATCAGGAAAATATAAAAAATAAAACAAAACAAAACAAAAAAACATTTGTTCTCCTGATCCATCAAGAACTCATTAGGGCTGGCCGAGTGGTTCAGTTGGTTAAGAGGTCGCTCAAGAGTTTGAGCTCTGAGCAACAGCGGTTTGATGCCCGGCCCGAGCTGAGCTGCCACTGAGCTGCCAACAGCTGCCAAGCAGGATGTCTCAGCTAAAAAAAAAAAAGAATTCATTAAAGTCTACTAAGTGTGGAATTACAGAGGCAAAATATATTCAAAATGTATAATCCACTGTCAGTGGCTAATAGTCTTTGCAACAATCAAATCACCTAGTGGGCAGAATCCTATTATAATTTCCCTTCACATCCTGAAAGTTACTGGCTGAACAGGCTGATGGGAAACTCTAAGATGCTTGCTACCAATGCTTTGTTTCCAGGCATCAGTCCAGGCCTATTGGTTTGAAAACTCCCAAGATGTCTCCTAGGAATCTGTATTCCTAACCAGCAGCCCAGGAACTCTGGTTACCATTCAATTTGGGAGTAGTTGCTTGCATGCCTGGTAGAAGCTTCTGCACATAATAGGCATTAGGTAGGGAGAAATTTAGAGTTTGAAGTTAGAAACTCTTACTTCAACTTCTGGCTCCATGACTTGCCAGAAGGGTGATTTTGGACACTGATATCGTTAAAATTTCCTCAACTATGAAAGGGAGCTAACCATACCTACCTTATAGAAAATTAAATAAAATCAAAATTAAAGTGCAAAGCACAGTACCTGACACATAGTACATGATTTATAAATGTTGGCCCTTTATAAAGGTGATATTATTGTGAATAAATAAAGTTGGAACTCATGATATCATTTCTTCATTAAGTGGCATTTGAAAGAGTCCTTAAATGTTATTCTCCTAATTCCCAGGAATTCTGTAAAGAGAGGTGGTGTCATGAATAGTTCTGCCTTCTGCCCACCCCTGTTAGTACTAATGTAAATGACATGACATTCTGTAGACTGTTGCGGCAGTGGCTCTTCTGGAAGGCTCTTGTCTATCCTTGTGCAGACAACAGGACTAAAACATTGATCGTCTGGCAAAGCTATTTCTGGAGGGGATGCTGTAAAACAAATCACAAACCAAAGTATTTCATAAGAATGCTGACATAATTCTTTGAAAATTTCTCTAAAATTAGGTAGAATTCCTAGGAGAAGAGGTATTAAGAGTACTAATGGGAATTTAGAGTTCTCACTCCATGTAGCCTGTTGCTCATTTATCAACGGATCCTAAGGCACCTGTGTTACCCTTTCAGAAAGTCCCATCAGCCAGTTTTAACCAGAAAACAGACCTAATAAAATGTGAGCTTCTCAATGATAACAGTACACCTCACTTATCAACTTCCCGTTGTTTAGTCCTCTTCGAAACCTAGTATCCCAGAGAATATTGCTTCTGTCGAGTTACACAGAAGAAGGTAGTTTATATAATGAATCTTGTTGTTTTATATTCACACTAGATAAAAGCATCAATTAAGGTATCAACTACACTGTCCATTCATTATACAGTCCTTATCACGAAATGTTACCAATTTTGAAATCATTAAAATTCTGGTTTTATCATTGTGTAGTGAAATTAAAATTAAAAGCAGATATAATCTCTTATTTCAACTTAGTATTGAAGGAGGAGAGTATCTATAAGCAACCTGTAACCTACCAAAAATGAGCAGTCAGAAATCTATACCAGGCACAAAGGGTTTGGTCATGGAGCTGTGAGGAAGCCGGCAGAGTAGAGCAGAGGATATTGGACTTGGACACAACTGAGTTTTCGTTTAAGCTGTGCCACTTGCTGCCTATGCAGCTTTGGGCAGATCATTCAATTACTCTGAAATTCAGACTTTTTTGTCTATCAAAGGAAAAGAGAAATATTTTTCAGGATTTCTGTAAAAAATAAAGTAAAATATATACTTTTCAACAGTGCCTGACATATAATGTATGCAATAAATAATAGCGATTATTGGCTCAAACCAAATGTCAACATTGAGAACAACCCTCATAAAAATAATGGAGAATATGTATCTCCCTAAACAAATACGAAGCACCCTGTGGTTTCAGGCATCCATAGGAAGAACTATTATTGTATATTCACTTTATTTGTGGAAATGTCACCACTACTCAATCGCACATGATAATTCAGGTAGACAGTGTAATTTCTACAAAAAGAGATAGTCACTGTCATGTTTTTTAAGATTCTATACTATACCAGGTATAATCATTGGCACTGTGGATATAGTGATATTGGGTTGTCGAAAAAGTCATGACGTACTTTTTCTCTGTTTTTCATGGCAAAAATGCGTCATGACTTTTCCGACAACCCAATACAATCACAGCCTTTGTCCTCACTGAGTTTACAGTCAAGTTGTGGAAGACAGATTATGATAACAAACAAACATAAATACAATAATTACAAATCCTGCACTTCTGTGATCCTGACTCCCTATATCCGTGGATATTTTGAGATACAAAATTCCAAGACTTGGTTGACATTGGTCCCAGCTCCTTTTTATACGGGTTTCCGGAGCATGGAATTCTCCATATTTCTACTCTACTAAGATTAAATTATTTATATGTAATTTCTGAGAAATCCAATGTTCAATTTTCAAAACGTAATAAATTATTCGTGTTTAAATGAACTGTGTTTAATATTATTAATTAGATTTCAAGTACATAACATATAAATCCTTAACCCAATGCCTATATTTCTCAGAAATACAGTCTGATAAATTGGAAAAACTAAATCTCAATCAAGTCCTCATCACAATCTGTTCCCCAGTTTTCTCTTTAATGACAGTAGCACTATGACTGCCTCACAATTTCCTGAGTACAATTATTTTGTAGAAGCAAAGTTATTTGAAGAACATTCTCAACAATGGAGAATTGTGATTGTAAAAGAGAGGCATAATTTATAGATTGCAGATGGAGTACTTTCTGAGAAAATGATATTTAACCTGAATCCATGGTGAGGGAAGGTATGTTTCTCACAACAGGAACAACATAACAAATTTATCAAATAAACAAAAATACATTGGATGCATTTTGAGAATCTTTAGGAGTAAGAAATATGGTTGGAGATAAGGTCAATGACGTTGGCTGAGGCCAGATTGTGCAGCATCTTTATAGCTTTGATGAAATCTGTTCTAAGTGCACAGGGAAGCTATCAGAGAATGTGACACATGTGCTGGATAGCCTAAGCAAAGTTCTGCTGTAATAAACAAAGCCCGAAGTACCAATGGTTATCAAAACAATGGTCTATTTTCCCTCATATTAAACACCTATTATGGCGCCACTGGGCCTCTGCTCTATATCACTTCCAATCCAGGACTACAGCTGGAGGAGAAGCCAGGTTATCCCTGTGGTCAGGGAAAATGGGGTGATTTGATATAAGAAGATCCTGATTTAATTTTGGCTGTAATTTTTATTCATCTTTTTAAAAAAATTTAAGTACTCCTTATAATAAAAAACATGACCTTGAAAATTTTTTAAATTTGCAGAGCATCAATATTATAATAATTAAAACTAGAATATTAAATATCTATTTGCTCTTACAAGAATTAAATGAGATGATGACTGATAGCGCTTGGTTCAGGATTAGTTGGGTCTAAATAGCACGAAATTATCAGACTATGCAATTTTCAATTAACCTTTAAATTCTGAGACAATTGTAGATTCATATTTAGTTGTAAGAGATAGTACAGGGAGATTTATATTTACCTGGTTTCCCCCAATGGTAACATCTTGCAATGCTATAGTACAATATAACAACCAAGATATGGACATTGATTCAGTCAAGATAGAGAATATTTCCATCATTACAAGGTTCTCTCATGGTTCATTCCTTTTCCTCGCTGAGTGGTAGTCTACAGTATGGATGTATCATAGTTTGTTTAACCATTCATCCATTGAAGAACATCTGGGTCATTTCCAGTTTGGAGCTATTATTAAAAAAGTTGCATAAATATTCGTGTATGTGTTTCTGCATGAAAATAAATTTTCATTTCTTTGGAATTAATGTCCAGCAGTGCAAATTACAGGGCATGGGGCATGTTATAGTTGCAAAGGGCTTTGGGTTTTTTAAAGAAACTGTCTTCCAGGTGACTGCATGATTTTATGCCCACTAGCATTGTATTAATAATCTAGATTCTCTTCATCTTTGCAAGCGTTCAGTGTCACTTTTTTAAAAGCCATTCTGACAGGAATTTGCCTTTCTCTAATAGCTAATGATGTTGAACATCTTTCCATGAGTTTCTTTGCCATCTGTACATTTTTTTTTTGGGGGGGGGGGATATATCTCTGTATTTTGGTCTTTTCTAATTCGACTTTTTTATTGTTGAGTTTTGAGAGTCCTTTGTGGAATATGTGGTTTGCAAATATTTTATTCCATCCTGTAGCTTGTCTATTCATCCTCATACTGATTTTTTTTAATTTTAATGAAGTTCAATTAATCAGTTTTCCTCTTATGGATCATACTTCTATTGTCAAGTTTAAAAACTCTTTGCCAAGCCTTAGGTTCCTAAAGATTTTTCTCCAAAATGTGCAAATTTGTGGATAAAACAATGAAGAATATTTCTCTTATTTTCTAAACATTATAGTTTTTCATTTTATAGTTAAGTCCATGATCAATTTTGAGTTAATTTTTGCATAAGGTGTGAAACTTAGGTCGAGCTTCATTTTATTGTAATGGGTGTCAAATTACTCCAGCACTATTTGTGTTATCTTTCCTCTATTGAATTGCTTGTGCACATTAAAAAAAAAATCAGTTTGGCAGATATTTGTAGGTTTATTTCCAGGTTCGCTATTCTGTTCCTTTGATCTATGTCTGTCCCTCCACCAATACCACACAGTCTTGATTATTGTATTGATTACTATAAAAATATAATAATTCTAGATAACAGGTATAATGGTTCCTGTAACTTTATTTTTCCTTTTCAAAATTATATTAGTTATTATACCTCCTTTGCCTTTCCATATGAATATTAGAAAAATTCATCTAGAATCTAGACATAGAAAAAATGTTGCTGGGTTTTGATCACAGTTCCTTAAGCCTATATATTGTAGGGAACTGGCACCCTTACTAGATTGATTTTTCTAGTCCATAAATATATTATGTCTCATCAGCATTTTGTAGTTTTCAGCATATAAATCCAATACAGTTTTGTTAAACTTGTACCTAAGTATTTCATTTTATGAGCAATTGTAAATATATTTTTAAGTGTCAACATGTTCATCGCTAGTACATTGAAATATAATTAATTTTTATATGCTGGTTTTGGATTGGTGACCTTACTGAACTCACTTATTAGTTCTAAAAGTTTTTTGTTTGGGTGTTTTTTTTTTTAATTGTAGATACCTTGGGATTTTCTATGTCGGCAATTGTCATCTGCAAATAGGAAGTTTTATTTCTTCATTTCTGATCTCTATGCCTTTCACTTACTTCTCTTCCCTATTGCACTGGCTAGACCTTCCATTGCTATGTTGAATAAGAATGGTGAGGGCAGACATCCTTGCTTTGTTCCTGATCTTAGTGGAAAGTATTTAGTCTTGCACTGAGTATCTTGTTAGTAGCAGATTTCCTGTAGATGCTCTTTATCAAGTTGCAGAAGTTCTCCTTCCTATTTTTCTGATAGTAGAATGGGTGTTGAATTTTTCAAATGCTTTCTCTGCATCAATAGATGCAATAAAGTGATTGTGCTTTAGCTTGTTAGTATAGTGATTAAATTGAACTAACTTTGCATTCCTGGAAAAAAACCTCACTTGGTCATGGCACATAATTCTTTTTATATATTGCTGAGTTCTGTTTGCTAATATCTTGTTAAGGATTTTTGCATCTACAAAAGGTCTGACAATTAAGTTCATGAACTCATCCTAGAAAAACTGCTACATACCTCATTGCTAAATAGCACTATAGTCACCTTCAAAGTACTCCCCTTGAGAAGCTATGCACCAACACCCGCGCCTTGTCAACCCTTCAAAGCAACTTTGGAACTCTTTTTCTGGAATGGCCATCAGAGCTGTCGTCATGTTACCCTTGATGTCCTTAATGTCATCAAAATGTCTTCCTTTCAATATTTCCTTTATCTTCAGGTAAAGAAAGAAGTCATTGGAGGCCAGATCAGGTGAGTAGAGGGGGTGTTCCAATACAGTTATTTGTTTACTGTCTAAAAACTCCCTCACAGACAGTGCTGTGTGAATTGGTGCATTGTCGTGATGTGAGAGCCATGAATTGTTGGTGAAAAATTCAGGTCGTATAACTTTTTTACGCAGCCTTTTCAGCACTTCCAAATAGTAAACCTGGTTAACTGTTTGTCCAGTTGGTACCAATTCATAATGAATAATCCCTCTGATATCAAAAAAGGCTAACAAGTTCTCAAACTTAATTGTCAGATCTCTTATAGTCATGAGAGATATTGGTGTGCTGTTTCTTTTGTATTGGTTTTGTCTGACTTTGCTATCAGGGTAATACTAGCATCATATAATGAATTGAGAAATGAATTGAGAATTTCTTCAATATTCTGGAAGAAATTGTGTATAATCAGTGTTAATATTTCTTTAAATGTTTGCCAGAATTCTCCAGTGAAACCACCTGGGTCTGGAGAATTCTTTGGAGTAGCTTTCAAATTACAAATTCAATTCCCTTAATAGTTATAAAGTTACTCAAATAATCTTTTTCGTATTTTGTATGACATTTTGTGTTTTTCAAGTAACTGGTGTTTTTCATTTCATCTAAATTGCCAAATTTATGTGTGCAGTGTTGTATACAGTATTCCCTTATTATTGTTTTAACATCTAAAGGGCCTTTGTGATTTCCCATTTCATTTTTGATGTTGATAATTTATGTCTTCTCTTTTTTTTGTCAATTGCGTCAGGGATTTGTCAATTATTAATCTTTTCAAATAACCAACTTTTTATTTTATTGACTTTTCTATATTGTTTTTTTTCTGTTTTCAATTTTATTGGATTCTAGTTTTATTGTTAGTATTTCTTTCCTTCTATTTGTTTTGAATTTATTTTCATCTTCTTTTTCTAGGTTTTTGAGGTAGGAGTTTATGTTATCGATTTGAGCTTTTTCCTCTTTTCTAATGTATGCATTTAATGCTATAATATCCCTCTGAGGACTGCTTTAGCTGTGTACCACAAATTGTAATATGTGACATCTTCATTTTTTGTTTGGTTCAATGATTTCCTCCTCCCTACTAGGCCTCCACTGATGTTCCAAGATATTAAATGGTTTGTCCAAATCCACACAGGTATCAAGTGGCACTGATTGGATTGGAACTCAGCTAGTCCAAAACTTGACTGCTAAACTCTACCCTTGCTGATTAATTAGAGTTCTGTGGCCAGCCACTGTGGTATCTGATATAGACAGAAGTGCCTCACTGCTGATTACTGCTCTCCACATGGCCTCCAGCACAGCAGGTGAGGGGGGTGGCCAAGGGTGATTTTATTTAGCTGGGCATTACTGAGAGTCCTGAATCTCCATTAGGGCTCCTCTGACACCACCCAGCAGGGATAGGGGGGCATGGCTCATTGCTGCTGCCTCCTCTCCCTGGCCCTCTGACTTAGAAATAGCTAGCTTTAGTTGAGCTTTTTTTTTTCGATGCCTGATGGTATTTTCAAGTTGCCACCTCCTTCTGCTTCAAGTCTGTGACCCATGAGGGAAGAAAATAAAACCAGAGAACTCACACTGTGTTGTTCCTTGGGTCCCAATGTCCATAGTCCATCCCTCTTCTCTCTTTCAGAATATTCTTATGTTTGTTTTATATATAATTTCCACGATTTTTACTTGTGCATAGCAGAAGTGGGGAAAAGTATGTCTCCTTCATCTCCTTGAAAGAAGAAGTCCATATTGTATCAATTTTCAAAAATTCCAAATCTTTTTTTACAATAAACATTTTTGAGAGTAGAGTGCATTCTCCACATTAAAATGGAAACAATATTTTTTTTTCCATTGGAGATCTGATTCTAGGTCACCTAAATTTATATTGATGGTGCTTTACCAGCTGTTTTTCAAGGATAGGCAGCATTCTATTGCAAGTGTGTCACCTTTATTTCAAGCTATGAAAAAACAAACAAACAAAAAATCACTTATGAAAATGCTTAGCATAAAGAAAATTACAGGGACCTATTCAAACACTGATGTGGAGCTGATGGCAGAAGGATAGTCTGGCTACAAAGTAGCAGAACGATAGTCTGGCTACAAAGTAGCAGAACATGTGGTCAAACCCATAGATAAAGTGTGACTACATCATGCAGTCTTCTTGGAATCAGCTGTGTTTGTGAGACTGAGGCTGGTTTCGTGGCAACCACTCATTTGATGGCAGAGTTGTAGCTGCCCTAATTTTAAATCAGTTGATGGCTTCCACTGTTAAGTGCCATTATCACAAAATTATGTAACACTTATCACAGCAGCTGCTGCCAGCATTCTCCTTGCCTCACATCCCATGTCATGTGAATTCCAGGTGATGAACATCGGATTATTTTCAGTGAGAAGTGGTTGCTATATTATGACAGAAACATATCCCCTTGTTTCCCCAGTGATAAGAAAACTTCCCAAATTTTATATGAGCAAAGGGCTGATGGAGAATTCCAGTTTCAATACAAGAATTGCTCAATTCTTTGTGTACACAGCCATTAATTCCCACTCCTATTCCAACAGCAGACACAACAAATCAATCACCTCACATTCCCTAATACCCTGGGTAGACCATCAATAGAATGCCCAGATTAGACAAATGACAGACAGTACAGAACACAAAGTTAAATTTGAATTTCATATGAACAACAAATAACTTTTAGTATATTCCAAATGCAGCATGAGGCAAATTTATACAAAAAAAAAGTGTCTGTTGTTTATCTGAAATCCAAATTTAATTAGGCATCTTGTATTTTACCCGACAACCCTACATCAGAATCCTTCTTAACACTACATTTCAAGTAACTCCTGTTAATCAGTTAAAATTTGCCTGTTAAATGAACCATACAGGGTATCAGAAGTGTAGAAAAAAATAGGACAACTTGGAACATTAGAGGAGGGAGTGACATAATTAATTTACGTCTGAAAAATAGAGGCTCTGGCATTGTCTTTTCTATAAGAATTAAGTAAAGTGATCTTTACATTTCCTACCTGATGCAGCAAAACTACTGAATATATTCAAGTTATATATGTGAGGGAGGAGAAAATCCCCCCTCTTCCCCTCTTTTCTTATGTCTGGTCAAATAACTAAAATGGCATAAAGCACATAAACAGAAGAAAATCAAGTTTTAATACATATGTACACAGGGAATCCACATAAGCATGAAAATTCCAAAGACAGTAAGGCAAAATAAGGTATATATTATTATGTAAATCTAGATTAAGATGGGGGGTAGGCCCAGATTTCAAAGGGAACTAAGGCACTTCACAGGGAGATGAAAACAGCTAACGTTTAGCAAACAAATGCTAATGGAACCTGCATTTCTTTGCAAATGCAAACAAATGGGACATCTAGAGAAAATGGGTCATAGAGAAGATTGTGATCAAACTGGCCTCCCTAGGATCCTCTCTGTCGGCCAACTTAATTCAGATTATATTATGATTGTTTCTGGTGATACTTTACCCAGGAGCAAACTTTCTATCTGACATTCTTTTAGGCAGTTTAGGGGAGGGTCAAAGGTTCTTCCTGAGTCTTTTGTTTCTTAAAAATAAAATAATCCTCATGCCAGAGAGACACATTTGGGGGCTGACACTGTTGCTTCCTTACACATACTAATCACTTGAACATTCTTACTAAAAACAAAGCCCATACATGAGATTAAATATTGTCTCTCTAATAGAGTGGTTCTCAAAGCATAATCCCTGGACCAGGAGCACCAGCATCACCTACTAACTTCTTAGAATTGCAAAGAGCAGTCTCCATCCCAGACCTCCAAAACCACAAAGTCTGGAGAGAGTGCCCAAGGAATCTAGGTTCAAAAGACCTCCAGGCAACCCTGGTGGCAAACTCAAGCTTGAGAACTGCTACCTTGTCATCACGGCAAAGAATAACCGTTGCCCCACTGGAGAAATCCCACCATTTGAAGACTCCTTTCGTTCTTCTGCCCGCCCAGTTTCCTGTAAGTTTAGAATGAGAAAAACCAATCAATGTACAGCTGGCTCTTAGTTTCAGCTAGATAACCAACTAAGCACAAATGTAATATCTTCCCATAGAGAAGTTTTAAACCCTGAGCAAACACCATGTCTTCCTCTTTCTTTTGTCCCTGCTGGGAAGGTGGGCGACCGATGCTCACTCTATTGCCTGGTCAGACACACCTGGTTATCGTGACCTTCCCAAGCATAAGTGCTGCACTAAGTGTCCCTGTTTCCAGATTCAGAGTTTTCTGTAGCTGAGTCAATGACAGTTTTAAGTGTCCTCTTATAGAAATTAACGCATCTACTCAGACATATTGTCACTACCCAAAATTGACCTTGGTACCAGCTTACTGGGAAAAAAAAAAAAAAAGAAGATACACCTCCAAAGGGATGTTACTTTTACTGACAAACATATGTTGGGCACCTTACATGTGCATTATTTTTATTCACATGACCATCAGGAGAAGCAAGGTTTCCTATCTCCAATATACGAATAAGAATGCAGATTCAGAATATCTATATAATTTACTTGAAGTAACATAGGATATAGCACAGGGTAATTCAAAGCCAGGTCTGTTGGGTTCCACATCCCATTCCCCTGCCCAATATGACATGTTCCTGTCACACAGAAGGCCTTCATGGATGGAGCAATCAAGTGAACAGAACTAATTGAAGATTCAGTGACTTGCCTGAACTATTTCCCTCCATCACGTGATTAGTATTTAAAAAATGTTTTGATGTGTTCTCCAAACCCCATTCTTTCTTTGAGGTCCAGTCTAATTTGCATTTTCTGTGAAGCCTACCAACTCACAACAATGATCCTTCTTAAAGCAGACAGGGTGCAGTGCATTTTCTTTCTTTGTAGTCTAATTACATGCTAGTCCCAAATAGTCATTTAATGTTTTCAGGTTTGTTTTTACTCTATTAAAAAAAAAAATCTGTGAGGCAGCTCTTTCAGTACTGGGTGCCATGTTATACGAAGGAATTCATGCTTAAGAATATCTGCAGCATGAGTTTCAGCATCTTATGACACAGTGTCTGCCACAGAAGTTATGCCAAAAGAAGTTTATTGACCAAAGGAATCTAAGAATGCAAAGATAAAAATGGATCGTTTCTGCCTGTAAGGAGTCCCAGTTCAATAGAGAAACTCAGTGCAGCGGGGCTCTGATGTACAGGCCGTTCTCTAAGAAGCATAAGCAAAGATATTAAATCTTCATGTAACAGTTAGAAAGGTCTTCTATAAACTAGCCCTTGAGATACAACTAAAAAAACGAGGGGCAAGTTGTCAAGACGTTTGAGAAATTAAATTCTAAGCAGAAAGAATTCCACCTGCAACATGTGTAAAGGAAGAGGATG
>NW_017732255.1:210763-224095 GCF_001890085.2 Hipposideros armiger | reverse complement strand
TGAGCTGTTGTTCAGCATCTTAGCTGTAGAGGGCAGCGTCACTGGCCCTCATATGTGGGATCCGAACCGGGGCCCTCTGGCGTCCCAAGCCAGCTCCTAACCATTGCGCCACTCGGCTGGCCCGACAGGTCCTCTTTTGATGACACAGTAGATCTTAAAACAAAACTAACTTTTGTTGGGTGGGAAAATTATTTAGCATAAAAACCTAAATTATATTTTCATATTAATATATTGAATTTGTACAGAAATGCTAGCTATAGGACATTAAAATAGTTAAATAATACATGAGTTTTAACAGGAGGATCCTTTATCATATCATAACTAAATTTAGGTTTAGTTAAAAAATAAGAAATGAAGATAATTGTACGTTTTCCCAGTGGCTTCCTCAGCTGCAATATAAGCAGCTCCATGAGGGCGCAGATTATCGGCTTCTTTCATTCAATGCTGTATTCCAAGTGAACAGAATCGTACCACCATATGGTAGATTGCTCAATAAGTAGTTGGTGAATGAATGAATGAATGAATGATTATTTAAAGAGAATTGTTTGGTTAATACACTTGGAGAAAAATCAGTACCTTCAATTCCTCAATAAGCCATGAAAAATGTAAACCAACCTTAGATCTAATCTATTCAGCAAATACGGAGTTTTGTCTTGAAATGATCATCATAAAAATCTCATTTTTCCCACCGGCACATTTTTGATCTCCCTTTGAGAGAAGAGTAGGAGGTACAGTAAAATTAGGACGAAGCAGCAAACCAGCTAGGGAGTTCTTTTCTCTAGCTCTTGGAAGTTTATATCACTCTCAAGTAATTTCTCATGAGTCCAGGCACCATGTGACTCCTGGTGAAAAGATACAGCCACACTTGATGAGCCATGCTCCATTCGGTGGCTGTTAATGTCCCCAGCTGATGTCTCCGAATTCTTTCAGTTAGTACTGTTTCATGTCTACTTCTCTTTCTTACTCAAAAGGTAGGGTCTTAGAAATGCACTGAAGTTTGTTGATAGGTAACTTTTCTTTCAGGATAATAGAATACAGTCTCCCAGCTGTCTCCTGGGCTTGAAAGTAGAAACAGGAAAAGTTTAGAGAAAAGTGAGGTGAATAAAACGTGTTTGATGTTTCTTCCAACATTATAGGTAGTTCATTTTTTTTTTAACAGGTTAATGGTTGGTGAGCTCCTCAGTTCCAGAGCTCAATTCTGCAGTACGTGAGAGTTCTTGGCTGTTTATATTCCAGAGAGAGGATGGAGATATTATTAATTTTTTACAATGGCGTATTGTGCAATTTATGTATTATTTTCAAACAAGAAAGTATGCTTACTCTTTGTAAAATACAAAGACTCAGAAACACAAAATAAAAATTGCATAAGTATACCTTCTATTATATATTAACCACTTTTAATTTATAATGTCTTTCCAAGCTTTCATTCTTTGAAAAATATTATTGAAAAAATGTTATTTTTCTAGGCAATGAACTGCTCCAGTTTTTTCTCCCTTCCTCAAGGCAGGATTTTATGAGCTCTGGTGTAATGCTGCCTGGTTCTGTTTACTGAATCTCTCTCAGAATGGAGTCATATCTTGGATTCTGTTATTTATACAAACGCAAAGAATGAATTTTCTCTAAATTATCAAACAAACAAAAAAAGCGACAGAAAACTTGCTTTCTTGCTAACACACAACTTCCTGTGTCTCCTAGTCCTTCTCTTTACAAATGGTTTATTGCTTATTTAGAAGATGCTGAAGAACCGTTGGCAAAACCCCATTTCTTGTGTCCTGATTGTGTATTTTTTCTTCCAACATACAAAATGTCAGTTCAATCATCTGTAGTATCAAAGGATGATGTATATACACGTTTGAGCATATCAACCTGCTTTACTCCCCAAGTGGATTTTAGAAACCTAATTTTATTTATTTAAAGAGCAAAATTCATATGCTGGAAGGGGAAAAGAATTAGAAATATGGGAGGGGAGAAGAGGAAGAGAGCAGCCAACTGAAGACAGATCCTCTCCATTATGGCACAATTCTATTTTATTGTTTTGACAATAGCGACATCTAGTGGATATAAGGTATGAATACCATGGATGTCTTGCTATCAAAATTCACTGCAATGTAAAAAGCAAAAAGAAGTCCAATTATATACACAGAAAATCAATGAGTTTTTATAGCAATCGAAATTCACTGATCCACTTTCAGATATCTGTTGATCTGCCAATAAAATTCCAGACAGAAAGTGACTTTATTAACTTGAAAGTCCCGAACCTTGCAGAATAGAAAAAAATGTTATTGGTTTAGCCTTCAGGGAGGTTAAACAAAGGTACAGATTCTGAGTCTGGTTAGCAAAAGTGCACCCTTTGTGTATTCTGGGTTGGGTCTCTTTCAACATGTTCTGCCCATATCCAGAATATAGTATTTGCCAAGCACAAATTAATATATATTTGTTTTCCATTCAAGTCCCAATGCATTTGTTAAAACACATATTGTGATTATGGATTAATCATAGCAATGGCATCATACTTTAAGTACTTAGTACACATGCAGTTCTTCATCAAACCGACCATATGAACTAATAATATATGTTTGGCACTTTTCAGTTTCCAAAGCAGTTTTTTATATAAACTATCATCGAGTTCTCATTAATACAAATTAATAGCATTCCCATTTCATAGCTAAGTAAAGTCAACCTTAAAATATTTCAGAAAATTAGCTAAGTCGACAAAAGCATCCTCAATAAGAGAGCCAGAGAGCCCGGGAAGAAACCGTCTCATTTCTCCACTACCCTCCCCTGTTGAAATTCCAGGGCAAAGAACAAATGCCACAGTGCTGGCTGGCTCCCTGCATAAAAAGACAATCCAGACGTAGATGGAACCCAGATTTAATGGGAATTATAATGGTAACTACAGCCATAACTGCCATGTATTGAGTGCTCTCTATTTGGCAAACACTAGTCTAAGAAATTACTGTTCTTATAGAGGAGACATCTAAAATACAGAGAGGTTAAATCACTCTTCTAAGGTCATTATGATAGTATCCTTGGTGTAAATACACATGCCCTCCTGTCAGCATATGTTATAACCAGCATGACATGTTTTAAAATAGATGTTTAAAATAGGAGTGCCTCGCTTTTGTTTAGTGTTTGTATTTTGTTTTGTATTTGTTTGGTTTTAATTAGGCAATTTTAGATTTTTAGAAAGTATTTTATTTTGATTTGTTGTTTAATGTTGCTGTTATTTCTTAAACAAGATCAGCTGAAAAGAGAACTAGAATTGAAAATCAGAAGACTCAGGTTTTATCCAAATTCTATTTCTTTCCAAGGAACTGTTCATTCTTAGAAAATTCACTTAATTTAGCTGGGCTTTTACTGCCCGTCTGTAAACCAGAAAAATAATCATTTCAAACTCTCTATAAACCATTGTAAAAATAAATAAAATAATGTAGGTAAAAGCATTTTGCATATAGCAAAGAACTGTGCTGATTTAAAATATTATAATAATGGCAACATATTCATAAACGTAATCAGGCTGGTTCTCATTTATGAAGTGAGGTCATAAGATGAGTGAAATAAGTTATCGATGAGTCTTTCAAATTGTTGTTATAGAATCCTAGAGGAAAGACCACATTTTGTTATGAAATTAAGGGAGAAGAAATTTCTAGAATTCAAAAAGTTTGGCCTCGAGAAATATTTATATTTGTATCTGTGGGCTAAGAAATACAGTATCAGAAGATTGGGCTGGTAAAAAACAGGTAATACAATCTTTCCCTTTTGAGGAAGCTACTTTGCTTCACAGAAGAGTTCGAGTCTATAATTGTTTTAAAGCCTATATTTTATAGAAAACATCAATTGTAATTACTGACTCATTAAAGTCACTAATATATCCATGAAGCTAGATTTCTTGCTTCTTCTCTGACCTGTTCCTTAAGAAACACATATGCAGGCATAATTTTACATTTGCCTAATTTCTTCCTAAGCAGGAAAAAAAATGACACTTTTTAAAAAGTACATTGGTTTATTTGACTTAAACAAGGGATATTAAATTCATTTGTATTTATTAGACAGTACAATATCTACAGCATTACATTATAGGAAGAATATATTATAAAAAAGGTTTGGGGCAAGTTACCAAATATCAATAAATTCACAATACTATTGGAGACAAAGGGCTTATATACCTAGTTCTTTGGTGAACATTTATTTATTTATTTATTTATCTATCTATTTATCTATCCATTTATTTATTTTATTAGTTTCAGGTGTAGAAAGCAACATACTAGTTAGACATTTACACCCCTCACAAAGTGATAACCCCTCCCCCAAGCTACTGACCCTCTGACATCTTATATAGCTGTTATAATACCACTATCTTCCTTATGCTATACTCCACCTCCCATGACTATATATATATATTTACTTATAGTTGACATACAATATTATTCTACTTCAGCTTCAGGTGTAGAGCGAATTGGTCAGACATCTGCACAGTCTATGAAGTGATCTCCTTGGTAAGTCCAGTGCCCATCTGGCACCTTAAATAATCTTTATAACATTGTTGATTATAGTCCCCATACTGTATTTCATATCCCCATGACTATATTGTGTCTACTAATTTGCTGTTTGTAACCCCTTCACCTTTCCCCCCAACCCCTTCCCCTCCCATCTAGCAACCAACAGGGTCTTTTTTGTTTGTTTTCTATAGCTCTGAGTCTATGTTACTAAATATTCATCCTTAGTCTCATACTGATCATTTCCGTTATGACTTCTATTGTACATCAGGAAGGATGCCACTAGTAGGGAAATGACGGCGCATTCAACTTCAGTAATACGAGGATTGTTTAAAAAGGACATTCTCAAAGTTTTGACAGATAATGGAAGTGATAAGGAACAGTGCAGTGAGGACCACCAGGGAAACTTCTTGCTCTTTAGCCTGAAAGAGGAGTGGGGAGGGGACAGGAACGGCAACCTGGAGAGAAAGGGAAGAGAGAGACAGAGCGTCTTGGAAAGAGTCATACAGCTCAGCCTTTGGAGCAGAGTGGGGAGAGGTGCAGAGGGGATCTAGGAGGACAATTGAAGCCAATCCATCTCACCTCCCTCGGTTCCGCCCTGCAGCACGCTGGAACTGGCTCTTGCCAGTGGGGATTGTACGTATCTCTTCCCAACTACACTTTCAGTGACTTTGCATTGCTAGCTTGAAATTGGCTATGAAATTACAGATCAAGCATTTTTCCCCCCTGGAATGCTGTTTGCTAACAATTCACAACACACCACTGGTTGTACTCATTGTGGCACTTGAGATGCACATTTGTTGCAAATATCCCAAAACACCTTGACTGAAAAAAAAAAATGTATGAAAGGCATTTTATAAAAAAGGAAATTAAATCACTTGAGAATCTATATTTTTCTAACTTTTATAGACTGAAACAGACTGGGAAAAAAAGTCTGGTACTGACATTCATAGCCAATGATTGTAATGAAACCAAGTACCTAACAATTAAATTATAATTAAATTATAATACAGACACACAATGGAATATTATGTAGCCATAAAAAGGCATGAAGACAACCTCCATACTCTAATATGCAGAATTGTCCATGGTGTACTGATACATTATTAACTGAAAGTGGCAAGAGACAGGATTTTATCTGTTACATCATATATCATTAATGTGCAAGATTATAAGCACATATTAATTATATTTATAAAAAGAAACATTGGAAGGATAAGCCAAACTCTAATAAAAGTAGATACCTATGGGGGAAGAAAGGAATGGATGCATAAGATGGTGATAAAGTGAGGCTTTTCTGGATAAAACTTAATACATGGCTTTGGTCATAAAACTTTTTAAAAAGTAAATTTTTAAAAATCGAAACCAAACAGAAACATGTGGATCTGAGAATATATCAAGTGGATGACATGATGACACAGAGAAAAGGACTTTTCTAGATGGCTTCAGAATAAAGCCTTAGGAAATATATTTTAAGGGAAAATAGGGCTGCAAAGAAATTTTAAACATCATCAAATAGTCTATCTTTAATAATATTTTATTCCTTTGAAAATATTTTAATGAAATGTAATACAAAATAACAGAAGTATATTAATGTCAGGAGCCAAGGTGTTTAGTGTAAGAAAAAAAGATAAAAGCGCATCAAATAATATCAAGTTATGTAATGTTAAGTTTCAATTGGATATATCAAAATAAATTGATATTTTCCATTCAAATTATGTTATCGATAAGGCTGAGAAGCAATGAACAATCTAATAACAATGAGGAAATCTAGGACACTGAATACCTTTCCCTTGGACAAAGAAACAGAACTTCTTTGAGGAGCATCTGATTCTGTGCATGAAGCAGAAAACATCAAAATAACCCAGCGTATTTTGTTATGTGAAAGAGCAAAGAAGGTTATTGGAAAAGGTAGTCACATGTGTTCAGTTTTCGACCTCCACTCAGCCTCAATTTAATTTGCTGTTCGTTTGCTAGTTCCTAAGGTTGAAGCTTACATCACTATTTTTAGATCTTTCTTCTTTTCTAATATAGGCATTCAATGTTATGAACTTCCTTCTACCATTTTTGCTGCATCTCAAAAATTCTGTTAAGTTGTATTTTCATTTCGTTCAAAATATTTCTTAAGTTCTCTTGAAACTTCTTTGCCTCATGTATTATTTATAAGTATGTTGTTTGATCTCCACGTATTTGGGGATTTTCTAAAATAGTTTTCTAAAAATAACAGCTATCTTACTGTTATTTTTAGTTTAATTCCATTATGGTCTAAGAACAATTTGTAAGATTTCTATTCTTTTAAATTTGTTAAGATGCACACCACGTCTTTCTGTACTGCTCTGAACTTCTGTTTATTGTTTAATTTTACTGGTTGGGAATTAAATATGCTCCATGAAATCACGTCTCTCAACATTTTGAAATTTCATAAGATTTTGCAGGAATGAGATCAGTGACGAGGGAAGGCACTTTGGAGAAGCCCTTTGGCTATATATGAAATCACTGAGGCAGCCAAAATAGATGCCTATGCTTCTTTAGATTACAGATGACTGCCTGAAGTTATGCAGAAAAAATAAAAATATAAGCACAGAGCAAAAAATGGAGGCCTTTTTTGGGTTTGGCAAAAGAAGACATGTTTAACACTGTGTGTGACTTTAGGGAAATATTAATTATCATGAAATGGAATTATCGAAAAAAAAAAGAAATGATCTGAGATGTGCTAGAAAAGCTCATGTTTTCCCTCTCTTAGTTTCATACCTTATCTCTTCCATTCAGGAAAGCTCTGAATGACCTTACATTTGCATAATGACTTGGCTGTTCTTTTATACTTTCTGCTTTTCTAAGATTTTTTTTTTTTAACATGAATTGCTAATGTTCTGAACTAATTGCTGGAAACAATTTAGCTGGGCCCGTAACAGGATCTGTAAGCAGAGGTACACATTGGAAAAAAGGATAGCGTTATTCTATTACCTATCTGATGTGTATAGAATATATTTTAGAACCTGAATATATGACATAGGACATTGAGCTTTCTTATCACAGACCATCAAAGGGGAGAAGAGCCCTGGAATAAGACAGTGTAATGAATGTCCCTTCATGCTCCTTTCTATTACGTCCATTGTCATGAGTGTGGGGGGTGGATTCAGCTGGGGAGAAAAATCTATGTTCTTATTACATTTGAGGCTTTTAAATCTCCATAACAGCTCTGTATCTGCATCAGAAAGACTGTGATACAGCCTGAGTCTCCTGGCAAGGGGTTTGTCATTAAATCTCCAGGGATGGTTCCTGGCCAGATGAACTCTTCATGCTCCATCTGCTTGATTTTCTTTGTTTGTTTGTTTGTTTTTCAGTTATCCAGATCCCCATGCCCTGATAACAGTAACAATGCAAATGCTATTTGCCATTGTTCTCAGAAATTAACTAGTGATTTCACTTAAGGCAAATTTAGTTTAAGAGGTAAAATGGCTTTTATTTACCAAATGGGATTTCTCGAAAAAGAGTTGCAAATTAAATTACAGTGAATCCTTATAAGCTTTAGTGACAAAAATTGTATCCTCTTTGTAATTGGCTCTTTTGATTTGTTTCAGGAAACATTAGACGGAACTGACTTTCCCAGGCTGGCTTATTATTTCACTTCCTCCAGCTTCCCACATTTTGGACATTTCATTGCTCATTAGACTCTCCACCAAGGATAATGAAGGGAATAGAAATAAGAATTTGACTGGTAAGAGGACTGTCACAATGATTGATACAGTGGCTAACAAAAGCTTGCGGAGTCAATGGGAATTTTATTATTATAATGTTTCCTCAAGACTCACAGTTAGCTAAGATCTGGCTATGCACACAGGTACTTACTTTACATTTTAGGGATTGTCATTATATTTCACAAGAGGTTTTCTTTGTGTTAAGATGTCTTATTTACTTTACTGTGAAGACTTTTATTTCATATGTATAAAGATTTTCAGTTTCTGTGGATCTTTAATAGCCAATAACGCTGGTCATTAGTTCTACTCCTCTTCCATGCTAAAAATAAGTTTGGTGGCTTGAAGAAAGATACACTGAATTCTAAAACTGAATTTTCCTACTTAGATAATCCTGAAAAGTAAAAAATAATCACCAAGAATGTGCTTTTTAATAAAAAAATATCTACTTTAAAGTTAATCTTTCTAAAGATATCACAATATATTCTTAATTTATATCTAAAACATAGGCCAAAAAAAAAAGATTGGCAATGTAAGTAAGTAAGACAATCAATTATTAAGTAACGTATTTTCCTCCAGTTTATTTATGATGCCACGATAAAAAGGCGTGAAATATCCTAAAGGACCATTGTTTAAGAAATATGGAAGGAGGTGGGTGTAAGAGTAGATAAATGAGATGCAACTGGAAAATCATCAGATAAATCCATTAAAACCTAAAGGTTATAAAACTCATGACGGGGGAATTTTTTTAACCACTAAAAGCACAAGAATCATTTACAAATGAGGCAAGACCACACCTTCTCTCATACAACTACGAGCAAGCTGATCTGAAAAAACTAAGTTTCAAGAAAGAGCATGTTTACATGGCTGCATGTTTTGCAAGCAGTCTCAAGAGCCTCCCCTTCTCACAAGAGCAGAATGGCCCTGTTTGTCAGTTAGCCAGTGATGTGAGTCCTCCCTGTACAATAAAATAAATCCATCCTTTCTTTAGTTAAAGTTATTTTACTTCTCTTAAAAGGAATTTTTTTTATTAAAATTTATTGTGGTGACAATGGTCAACAAAACTATGTAGGTTTCAAGTGTACAATTCTAAAATACATCATCTATATATTGCATTGTGTGTTCACCACCCAGAGTCACTTCTCCTTCCATCACCATATATTTCACCCCCTTTACCCTGTTCTACCATCCCCACTCCCCCCTTACCCTCTGGTAACCACTAAACTGTTGTCTGTGAGTTTTTGTTTCTTTGTTTGTCTTGTTCCTTTGTTTCCTTCAGTTTTATACCCCGCCTATGAGTGATGTCATATGGTTCTAGACTTATTCTGCCTGTTGTTTCACTTAGCATAATGGTCTCAAGACCCAGTAGATTATCATCAGATTTTTCAGCAGAAACTCTGCAAGCCAGGAGGGAGTGGAATCAAAAGACAAGTTTGTTAGGGCAGAAACTGAGATAAGAAAGTGGATGTATCAGCAGTTTGTGTGTTTTCCATTTGGTGTAGGAAGTGATCATGATTA
This sequence comes from Hipposideros armiger, assembly GCF_001890085.2. Classification (NCBI taxonomy): domain Eukaryota; kingdom Metazoa; phylum Chordata; class Mammalia; order Chiroptera; family Hipposideridae; genus Hipposideros; species Hipposideros armiger. The sequence goes on along the minus strand of NW_017732255.1, from coordinate 214,386 downwards.
ATAAAATTGTGAAGCCTGGTTAAAAGGGAGAATCCTGTTCCTAGCCAAAGGACGACTACCAATCAGCATAGACGGCACGGGCCTGAGTTCACTGAAACACAGAATCCTATTGTAGGCTGGGGTGCTAGAGGACATGCAGTCTCCCCATGGCTGCCTGTCTTTCCTTCATCCCTTTACCTCTGTCTGTGGCTTCCTCCAGCCTCATCTCCAGCCCTCTCATCTGGGAACTTTCAGATGCCTGTGCTGAGCACAGAAATGGTAGGTATATTTCTTACTCTGGTTGGAGTGACCAGCAGTCTCTCACTTGAGACCCAGCTCTGTGGACTCCTCATTCCCACCCATTGGATCTAATGAAACATTTCATTTGCAGCTACTTTGTTTGGTTATGGGAAAAATGTCTGAATGTGCAATCTTAACCATAAGCATTGAATGAATCACGAAGTTTTACTGACACTACATTTTGAATATGTCTTAAGTCTCCATGAATGTTTCCATTCCCATTACCACCATAATGGCTCAGGCCACCATCATCTTTCACTTGGATTTCAGCAGTATCCTAACTTTTCTTCCTTTTTTTGATGCTAACTCTTTGAAGTATTTTCCTGATATATCATTTACCTGCAGTGAAGTATACAAATATCAAGTGTGTACCTCAATGCATTTTGGCAAATGTAAAGGTACATATAACCTCCAGTTGAAGACATAGAACAGTGTGTCAAATAGAAACATGATTTAAGGCACTTATGTAATTTTAAACATTTTCTAGTAGTCACAGTAAAATAACAAAAAAGGGAACAGGTGAAATTAAGTTTAATAACATATTTTACTTAACACAATATATCCCAAATGTCACTTCAAAATGTAATCAATGAAAATATATTGAGTTTTTTTATATTCTTTTTTATACTTACATTTTATTTTTGAGGTATTTAATATATTCTTTGAAATCCAATATGTGTTTTTTACTTACAGTGTATCTCATTGAGGAATAGCCACATTTAAAGTGCTTAACAGTCACATGTGTCTAGTCACTACTACATAGGTCAATGCATATCATAAAACATTCCCCTCACCCCAGAAAGTTCCTTATGCCCTATTCTAGTCGTTCCATTGGCTTACAATCCAGATAAACACGCTTCTGCTTTCTAATGTCTTCGACTATTTTGACTATGCTTGAGCTTCACATAAGTGAAATGATGCTATTCACGCTTTTGTATTTTATTTATTCTGCTCCAATAAAATCTGTGAGCATCACCCATGTTATCAAGTATAATGGTAGCTTGTTCTTTTTAGTGTTGAATAGTATTTCATTGTATGAAGTAACACAGTTTAACCTTTCTCCCGTTGATAAATGTTTAGGTTATTTCCAGTGTTTGGCTCTTGTGATGACAGAGGTTATAAATACTCTTGTGCATATGGACATACACATTCATGTTTTGAAGTACATATACCAAGAAGAGGAAATGCTGAGGGTATCTGGGAAGATATTTAACTTTGTAAGAAATTGCTAAGTAGTGTCCAGAGTGGTTAGACTGTTTTCCATTACCGCAAGCAAATGCACAAGTGTTCTAGTTACTCCATATCCTCGCCAATATTTAGTATTTTACTGTTTTTCATATAAGCCATTCTAGTGAGGGTGTAGTCACATCACATTGTAATTTTAATTTGCATTTCCCCAATGATGCAGTGGCACTCAGCATATTTTCATATGTTTTGTGGACATTCTTATATAAAATTTGGTGAAATATCTGTATGACTTTTTCTCATGTTTTAATTATGTTGTTTTCCCATTCATTGTTAAGTTTCAGGTATTTTTGGTATAATCTTATGAGTCTTTTGTCAGATATATGGTTTGTTTTATTCACATATACATTTTAAGAAGATGTTCTCCCTGTCTGTGGCTTGATTTCCACTTTATTAATGCTGTTTTTTGATAAGCAGAAACTTTCAATTTTAATGAAATCCAATTTTTCTTTTATAATTAGTGCCTTTTGAGCCTGTTGAAGAAATCTGTGTCTAAACCCAAGGTTGTGAAAATGTTTTCTTATATTTTCTTCTGGATTTATAAATTTAAGTTTTAAATGTATATGAGCCACCTCCAATTACTGTTTGGGTGTGGTATGAGGAAAGGATCAATGTTTATTTTTTTCAATAGGATTATCTAGTTGTTCCGGTAGTATTTACTTAAAACATTCTCCTTTCTCAGATTGAATTTGTTTCACTCCTTTGACAAAAAAGAATTGATTGCATGTGTGTAGGTCTAGACTTAGAATGTCTGTTTTGTGCCACTGATATATATTTTTAATTGGAAGTCCAATATGATCATGTTTTAATTATTCTCGTTTCACAGCATGCACTGAAATGTGCTAGTAAAATCCTCCAAATGTGTATTTCTTTTTTTTTTTTTTAGCTGAGCCATCCTGCTACCTGTTGGCAGCTCAATGGCTGCTCAGCTTGGGCCGGGACTCGAACCCAAATGTGTATTTCTTCTTCAAGATTGTTTTAATTAGTCAAGGTGCACAAGTGAATTTCATTTCCACATCAGTTGTAGAACTATGTATCAATTTCAATACAAAATGCTGTGATTTTGATTGGAACTTCATTGAAAATTTGGATTAATTTAGGAGAAATAACATCTTTATAAAATTAAGTTTTCCAATCCATTAATTCGCATATTTCTTCATTTATTTTAGACTTAAACTTCCATCAGCAATGTTCTCTAGTTTTAGGTGTGGAGTTTTTATACTTTGTTAAATTTATTACTGCATTTCTAATTTTTAAAACTATTTTATAAGTGATAATTTTAAAATTTGGTTTTCTAAGGTTTTTTTATTTGTTACACTATTAAAATGCCATTTATGTTTGTATATTGACCTTTTAATTCAACAATCTTGTTAAATTAGTTTATTAGTTCTAGTAATTTCTTTATAGATGGCTTTGTTTGCATTTTTGATACAACTGTCATTCTAAAAATAAATACAGTTCTCTTATGCCTTTTACTTATATATTCTTTTTTTTTTTCTCTCTCTCTCTCTCTCCCTTCCCTCCCCTTTCCTAATTTTCCCCTAAACCTTCAGGCCGATGTGGTTTTGAGAGTGTAGTTTTTTTCATTTCCCATATTAGGAGGAAATTATTTACTACTTCATTAGTAAATATAATATTACCTGTAGGTTTTCTAGAAATCCTTTGTCAGTTTGAAAACAAACCCTTTCTTTTCCTAGTTTGTTGAAATTATTTTTAACCTTAACTGTTTTTGAATTCTAATTAAATTAATTTCCTTAATCTATTGATATGATCAGGTTTTCCCCTGTATTATGTTATTGTAGTAAATTATGATGACTGATTTATAAACATTAACCTAACCCTGCTTTTCTAGGATAAAACTCATTAATGGTGATCTTTTAAAATATTGCTGGATCTAATTTACTAATATTTATTAACAATCTTTGGAATGGAGGATATTAGTTTGCAATTTTCATTTCTTTTAATGTCTTTGTCAAGATTATATTGGTCTCTATAGCTGAATAATACTCCATTGTATAAATGTACCAAAGTTTCTTAATCCAGTCATCTACCGATGGGCATTTTGGTTGTTTCCAAGTCTTAGCTATTGTGAATAACGC